>NW_012110807.1:722372-724005 GCF_000951045.1 Mandrillus leucophaeus | reverse complement strand
CCAGGATGGTCTCGATCCCCTGACCTCGTGATCCGCCCGTCTCGGCCTCCCAAAGTGCTGGGATTACAGGCTTGAGCCACCGCGCCCGGCCCCTTATGTGTTCTTAAGTCATACTGGGATAGCAGTACACAGCCTAAGACAAGCTGCAGTATATTTTCCTTGGTCAGATGACTTTTTCTTTTTCTTTTTCTTTTTTTTTTTTGAGACAGAGTCTTACTCTGTCGCCCAGGCTGGAGTGCAGTGGCACAGTCTTGGCTCACTGCAACCTCCTTCTGGGCTCAAGCAATCCTCCCACCTCAGCCTCCTGAGTAGCTGGGACTACAGGCACGTGCCACCACGCCCAGTTAATTTTTGTATTTTCAGTAGAGCTGGGGTTTCACCATGTTGGCCAGGCTGGTCTCAAACTCCTGGCCTCAGGTGAGCCGCCAGCCTTGGCTTCCCAAAGTGCTGGGATTCCAGCCATGAGCCGCTGCACCCAGCCAAAAGTTGGTGTTTTAAAAAAATGCTTCCTGGTAACTGCTTTAGAGAGAATAATGTTAACATTTCAGTTCTGATTCTCTTGAAGCACAGTATCCCAGCCTTTTAGATTTGAAATGGATACTTCTAAGCATTTGTGACTGGCTGGATTTCAGTCATTTACGTCAGGACACTGCTCTGGTCGGCCCACCTGCATCTTTGGTAGAGAGGTATCTCCCAAACATACAGTTTCCCTGAAGGATTTTCGTTCCTGCATATGCTCATCAATTCACTTGCCAAGTATTTACTGTTTGTCCACATGAGTACAAGGGCATTGAGCTTGTGCTACTGTAGACTCACAGATGGTCATGATTTTCAGGAATTGAATAGAGAAGATGAAACACTGAGACACTGGATTCAAATGCTAGGCCTTACTGGGTTTATGTTAGTAATAGACACATGAAGAATTATAGCGGTTGAGAGGAAAGAGACATCTCCTCACTAGGGTGATTGGTCAGGGGAAAAGATGGGAGTGGTTTTTGGTGGGAGATGAGGAGATGGGATCTGGGCATATGAAGAGGCATGGGGTACTGAGGTGGAATTTCACCACACCCCAGATCTGTTGAAAAGAGGAAAGGGTACAGGCAGGAGACTCAGAATCTGGCCAGAGTGAATGTCCTGAGCAAGGGCATGGGAAGAGGAACACCCAGGGGCACAGGGATTAGGTGAGGATCCAACTCTGAATGCTTGCCCGAGGGGCTGCACTGTTGAGGATTTTGAGTGAGATGGGGGCAAACATGATAGACGAACTTCGGGGACAATTTAGCATTGTCTTCAAACACAGGTATGAGGAAGACTTTTGCTGGTGATAGGACAGATTAACTATCCTGAAAATTGACCTGACAAAAATACTTAGACCTGATCCCTAAAATATAACAAACATCTTTTTAATGAATAGCTGAACTTGCAAGAAAAAAGGTAAATCCCCAAGGCCTATAAAATAAAAGATGAGCTGGCTGGGCGCGGTGGCTCACGCCTGTAATCCCAGCACTTTGGGAGGCTGAGGCGGGCGGGTCACCTGAGGTCAGGAGTTCAAGACCAGCCTGACCAACATGGAGAAACCCCGTCTCTACTAAAAATACAAAATTAGCTGGGCGTGGTGGCACATGCCTGTAAT
>NW_012110807.1:711181-722322 GCF_000951045.1 Mandrillus leucophaeus | reverse complement strand
AAATACAAAATTAGCTGGGCGTGGTGGCACATGCCTGTAATCCCAGCTACTCGGGAGGCTGAGGCAGGAGAATCGCTTGAACCTGGGAGGTGGAGGTTGTGGTGAGCCGAGATCGTGCTATTGCGCTCCAGCCTGGGCAACAAGAATGAAACTCCATCTCAAATAAAAAAAGTTAAAAAAAAAAAAAAAAAAGAGCTGAAAATAAGAGAGATAAGCCAAAACTGTAAGTGTCTTGACATTGTTTGCTAATTTCAGTAACCAAGATGCTTTTTTTCCGCCAATGTTTTGTTTTTGTTGCTGTTGTTTTGAAATAGGGTCTTGCTCTATTGTCCAGGCTGAAGTGCAGTGGTGCAATCATGGCTCACTGAAGCCTTGACCTCCTGGGCTCAAGTGATCCTCCCACCTCCTGAGTAACTGGGACTATAGGTGTGAGCCATCATGCCTGGCTAACTTTTTTTTTTTTTTTTTTTTTTAACTTTTTGTAGAGATGGGGTTTTGCCATGTTGCCCAGGCTGGTCTTAAACTCCTGGACTTAAGTATCCTGTTTCAGCCTCCAAAAATGCTGGGATTATAGACATGAGCCATTGTGCCTGGCTCCCCAATAGTTTTATTGAGGTATAATTGACATAAAATAAGCTGCACATATTTAAAGTGTAAATTTGATAAATTATAAATTATATGTATATGCCCACAAAACAATCACCACTATTAAGGTAGTGAAAATGCCCATCCATTCAGAAGTTTCCTTATGATTCTTTGTAATTCTTCCCTGATTTACCTCCTTCCTGGTCCAATACTTACCTGTTTTCTGTCACCATAAATTAGTTTTCATTTATATAAAATTTTAGAAAATACAGTAATATACTATGTGCTCTTCTTTGCCTGACATAATTATCTTGAGATTCATACATGTTTTTGGATCAATAATTTGTTCCTTTTTATTGCTGAGTACTATTCCGTTGTGTGGATGTACCATAATTTGTTTATTCATCTGTTGATGGGCATTTGTTTCCCTGGCCTCTGTAGTTTGTGAAATTCTGAGAAGAGACATTACTTTAGAGAGTTCCTCAGTTGCTAGAGTTCCTAGTTAGCTGGCAGAAGTCAATACATATCCTCTTGGACTATATCTATCTTTATCTGAGCCTTAGCACCAGATTCCCAAAGATAAAACTTCTCCAAACATGATCACACAATTCAAAACTAAGAACGTGAGAAAACAAACAACCTTGGATCGCAGAGCAGGAAAATGAACAGTAGAACTATAGTACTTTATAACTTTAGATATAAAAACTATCAGATTCAGAATATAAAATACTGGTTTAAGAACATTTAAATAAATAAAATGTGAAATAGAAAAGAAGTAAGGACTAAAATCCTATGAAGAAAAAGAAAAGAATTGAAAAAGAACTAAAAAAGAAATGAAAACTACAGTCAGTGAAATTAAAACTTCAGTGGATGGGTTTAACAAGTTAGACACAACTGAAGAGAGATTTAGTAAACTGAGGGATAAAGCGGATGAAATTATACAAAATGCAGCATAGAGAGACAGAAGTCTAAAATATAAGCCGATAAGGAGAGAAAAAAGAAGATGATAGAGATAACAGATGAGAGGCAGTATTTGAAGAGAGATTGCTAAAAAATTTCCAAGAATAGTGAAAACAAGAATCTTTAGATTCAGGAATCAGAGCAAATCCCATGTGGAATTAAAAAGAAAAGAAAAGAAAAGACAAGCCTTATTCAAATATAAGGCTAATAGAACACCAAAGACAAAAAGAAGATCTTAAAAACAATCAGAGAGAAACTGATTACGTCCCAAGGACCCCTATTAGACTGAAAGGAGACTTCTCTACAGCAACGATGGAAACGAGACAGAAGACAGTGGAATAGTATCTTAAAAGCACTGAGAGAAAAATTATTGTTAACCTGGAATTTTAAACTTAGCTAAAATATAATTTAATAATGAGAGCATGATAATGACATTTTCAGATAAAAAAAAAACACTGATGCCTCAAGCACGCTCTCACAAAGGAAATTTTGTACTTTTAAGAAAGAGAAAATGATCTGAAAAGGAAAAATGTCTGCAATGCAAGAAAGAATAGTGAGGGAAAAGAAAAAGTGGAATGAGTAGAGAATTAGTCATGTGGTATCACATGGCAGCTCACTCAGGAAAGATAAAGCTGGCCCTGGGATAACAGAGCTAAACTTTAGAGTCCTGAGTCCTGTTAATACTCGATCCTCTGGGAAATTCAATTAAGTGAGCTTCAAGTTAACCTAAAAAGCTGTAGTGAGGCCGGGCGTGGTGGCTCATGCCTGTAATCCCAGCACTTTAGGAGGCCGAGGAAGGTGGATCACCTGAGGGCAGAAGTTCGAGACCAGCCTGGCCAATGTGGCTATAAACCCCGTGTCTACTAAAAATACAAAAATTAGCCAGGCATGGTGGCTACTCGGAAGGCTGAGGCAGAGAATCACCTGAACCTGGGCAGTGGAGGTTGCAGTGACCAGAGATCATGCTACTGCACTCCAGCCTGGGCGACAAAATGAGACTCTGTCTCCAAAAAAAAACAAAAAAAAAAGCTATGGTGAATCTTTTCTTGAGGTCTTTTGGGGCTGCCTATTGGTGGACAGGCTGACGTGAAGTTGGTAGCCCTGGAGGAGCTGGGGGGAGTTGCAGGGCTAGTGTAGACAAGCTACAGAAGCCACGAGTGAGGTGCCCTTCTAGGGCTCTTTATTCTTTGTTTGGTTTTAATTTGAGACGGGTTCTTGCTATGTTGCCCAGCCTGGTCCCAAACTCCTGGGCTCAAGTGATCCTTCTGTCGCGGCCTCCCAGAGTGCTGGGGATACAGGTGTGAGCCACCATGCCTGGCCTCTTCACTCTTATTAATTTAATGTTGGTTTTCCTAGATCTTTGTCTTTTTTCCTGGATTTTGGGAGATTTCTTTCCTTGAGTATTTTTCATTTATTTTCTATTAATTTTTTATTTTGGCAGTCATACTTTTTAACTACCACAGCTCTTACTTATTTAAAGTATCATTTTCCTAGTATCACATTCTTGATTTCTGGGCATATAATCTTTATGGATCTCTCTGAGGATATGAGTTATGGTTTTTTGTATTTTGAGTTATCTCCAGTTTCCTGAATTATCTGTTTCCTTCAGGATAATCTGTTCATCTTGGTCTTTTTCTGTGATGTTCTGGGCTTTCCTCAACAGTCTGGTAATCCTGGTTGTCCATTCATGCTAAGAACGGGAATGGAAGGGTTGTTGGGAGTTCTACATACGTGGGTGGGGTTGTCCATTGGCTGGTTTCAGTATTGGACTAATGAGTAGGGGAATCAAGGAACCTCTCAGGGCTTTGTGTTGGGACACTGACACACTGCATTAGTACTTTCCAAACTTTATGTTCTTCAGAGAAGACCCCTCCTTGCTGGGGTTGAGCGGGTGGAGAAGTGGGTCAGGGGTGTGCCTTGGCTGGCTGCCGCTTCATATACAGATGTATAATCCCCTGATTTCCCCTGCCCTCTGTGCCTCACTCCCTTACTCGCCTCTACTTGCCATCTTCGTGTTTGGGGCTCTTCCGGGCAGATGGGCTTTGCTCCTCACCTGTGAAGTCCTCTGCTCTCCTTTGCCAAGCATTGCTTGCCCATCCATTTTCAGATCCCGCCAGTTTTTTGAAGTATCTTCTATGATGACAGCTTCTTTCTGTTCTCACCATTGTTGTGGTTTATACCTTTTTTTTGCTCCTTGGCTGTAATTTAAAGGGGTCACCGGCAGGAGCGGGATGAGTGCGTGTGCTCAGTCCACCATCTTGACCGGGAGCCCCAGAGCATCATTTAATTCCTGTGATATTATGGATTCCTACAGGTAGGAAAAACATAGACCATTCAACCAAATATACTTTAACCCCTAGAGATTTAGTTTTAACTTGTTTAGAATTGTTTAAAAGTCTCTTGTATTTTGTAATTTTTTCATTTTCTCCTTGAAAGCAAAAACGTTTGTGGCAAATAGGGAAGAAAAACTTTCTAGTTAATTGAGAATTAGGATAAGTGAGATTTAAATATTATCAGATATTGGTAAGAACTATGGCTTTTAAAAAGTGTCATCTTAGAATCAGTTTCTAATTACTTGTTCACAGAAGAGTCCTGCAGCTGTGAGGTGATCACAGCCTTTGGCCTAAGCCGCTGCCAGGTGAGTGAAAGCCAGGCTGGAGTCACAGAGTGGTAGTGACTGCACCGGAGATGTGTGTGCCGTTTGTTAAGATGATTCGAGTGGTAGTTATGGCAACGAAGATCCACAGAGGGAGAAAGAAAGAGATACTGGAAAAGCAGCAGCACAGTTTAATAACAGTCATCGTTCACGATGGCAAGGTTGTTTACTATAAAAATTCCATCCTTCTTGCCTCTGTGCTGCCCTCCACCATTTTTTTGCTTGACATTAGAGCTTGCTGATTTATGGCATAACGCAGTACATTTCACCTCTGAAACAAAGTTTGTAAAGGCTTGAGATATATTAAAGTCTTTATTCCTCAATGCTAAAGACCTCATACTGTTTAGCCCTCTATACATTTAGCCCTTTATGCTTGGGGAGGGGGCGGTTATAAATTTCTAGAGGGAAATGGATTGGCAGTGGTATGTCTGATGGTGAAATGCCTTGACTAAACAAACAAGGCTGCTCCAGAAACGCACACACAGCAAACATATATGCCATATAAGTAATGTGTTATGTTGGGGGTTACTTTAGGTTTAAAACAAATGTCATACTCTTGATGCTTTTAGGTAGCTATTATCTTGGTAAGGATAAGACAGAAATATGGTGAAGTTGCATCTGATTTTGAGGGATACTGCGGGCAAACCTGACAGCTAGCTTGATTACTAGAGGTTTAATTAGTTACAGCTGCTCTGCCATTGTATTAATTAGAGCCACTCTGCCTTCAGGAACCATGGATGCCTTTTATAATTTGGATGTTCTTAAAAAGAACACTGTGTGAAAGTGAGCAGCGCTAGGCCAGGCACGGTGGCTCACGCTTGTAATCCCAGCACTTTGGGAGGCTGAGGTGGGTGGATCACGAGGTCAATTCAAGACCAGCCTGGCCAAGATGGTGAAACACCGTCTCTAAAAACTACAAAAAACAATACGCCAGGCGCTGTGGCGGGCGCCTGTAATCGCAGTTACTCTGGAGGCTGAGGCAGGAGAATCGCTTGAACCCAGGCAGTGGAGGTTGCAGTGAGAACCACTGCACTCCAGCCTGGGCAACAGAGTGAGACTCTGTCTCCAAAAAAAAAAAAAGAAAGAAAGAAAGAAATTGAACAGCCCTAAATGTGAACCACTTCAAAAAAAGCAAACACATTTTCCTTTGATTTTTGGCTGTTTTAGGAAGGAAGCCATATGGTGAACCAGGTGATGCTGAAGTTATCTGGATCCAGGCCATGCAAATGTAGCCACTTTTACCTTTGTGATACTGGGGCTGATCTTGGAGCTCCCTGGATCTGACCAGTCTCCAGATGAAAACTCTTGCAACTTTCGTTTTTGGATAGTGCTCACCTTGTATCTGTACTCATACATGCTATTTCTAGGCGAGTTGTCTCCTTTCTCCTCCCTCTTCCCTCATCTCCCTCTCTCCTCTGCCTGGCTGATGCCAGGAAGGAGGAGTTTTCTTTTATTTAGATAAAAAGAAGTTGAGAGGAGGGAGCTCCAGATATGTGGGATACTCAGCACTGGAGACATTTGGGCTGGAATTCTTGTTTCCATTCTTTTCTTACCATATGACCAAGTAAGTCCAAGAAAGTAGATTGGACTCTGAGTGGGCAATGAAGGTGGAAATGTGGTCCTAAAGAGAACGGGCAAATTAAGAAAAGATTGCTTTAAGATGGTCATATTGTTTTGCCCGTTGAAGAAGGTGATCAGACCCTAATGAAATTGAAAATGAGGAGAGTATTCCCACCTCCTGCCTGGTCCTAGCGACTCTGCAAATGGGTGCCTGATTGGTCTGTTGGCTCTGAAGCCAGCCTTTGCTGGATGTATTCAGCCTGTTTTGAAGTTGTGCAGAGAACCTCACTTGCGTCATTCTGAAGATGCAGTGAGTCAACGCAGTCCCAAGAGAGCAGTAATGGCCCTAAACAGAAACTTGGAATGAAAAATAGCCATGGATTTAAAGACATAGCGCGTTCTTCCTATTACTTCATTTGGTAATGGTAAGATTAATTCACAGAAAACTCTCCTTGAGTAGCGTACCTTAAACACATGTAGAATGATTTTTTTCTTTGCTTTTCCCATTTAGCCTTTTGAAATAGGATACACAGTAGGGTGATTGCTTTGGGAGGGCACTGGTACAGTAATTCTCTACCTCTCACTTGCCCGCCTGCATCCCCATCCCCACCCTCAGACAGGCAAGCACTCTTAGCTGCTTTCGGACTCCTCCGGCAATGTCACGGTAGTTTTCTTTGAACATTCTTGACCCTCTGTCATGGTGACATGCGTTTGGATTTTCAGTGGAGAAGAATTGCCAGAGAAGAATCTTCCTCTAATTTTAACCATTGACTATATTTATATATGCAGTTTCAGCTTGACTATTAAATTGATAATCTTTTCATAGAATTCCAGATAACATCTTACTGTAACAAACACCAAGGGGATTATCCAAATTCCTATTTGAAAATATGTCTTTCATATTAGCAGATTTGCCAGCTGCATTACTATCTATTAGTGTGTACTGAAAGTATATTATTTTGGCTTATTTTGAGATTAGATAATTCCCAATGGAATTTTCCCCTTAACCATCTAAATCTGTATTGCTTTTTTCCCATTTAGTCTCCTAAACAGTGAGGCTTCTGGGCAGGAAATGAAAGAAGAGGAGGTAATATAGAATAATGCAGTGACTTTCAAGCATTGTGACCTGTGTAAGGAATACATATTCAGTTATGACTTAGCATTCACATATGCACACATACATATACGTATACACATCACATTCACGTGTATGCATATATGTACATATACAGCTGAAGAAGGCCTATGGATTAGTGCTTTTCCTTATTGTGGAGCACAGTGATATTTTCTTTTTCTTTCTTTTTTTTTTTTTTGAGACAGAGTCTTACCCTGTCGCCCAGGCTGGAGTGCAGTGGCACGATCTCAGCTTACTTCGACCTCCACCTTCCAGGTTCAAGCAGTTCTTCTGTCTCAGCCTCCCAAGTAGCTGGGACTACAGGCATGTGCCACCATGCCTGGCTAATTTTCTTGTATTTTTAGTAGAAACGGGGTTTTGCTATGTTGGTCAGGCTGGTCTCAAACGCCTGACCTCAAGTGATCCGCCCGCCTTGGCCTTCCAAAAGTGCTGGGATTACAGGTGTGAGCCGCTGTACCTGTCCGATATTTTCTATTTTATTTCATTTTGAAAAATATAGGCTGTGACTCATTAGTGGATCTCATGACTGAGAATGGATCCTGACCCAAGTTTGAAGAGACTGGCAGTGGTAAAGAGCATGGGACTCCAAAGTTTGTCTACCCAGTTTTAAATCCTGGCTTTCCCCTTAACTTGGGTGGGATCACACCATTAACCATGTTACCCCTCTGAAGCTTTGACTCCCACACCTGTGAGATGTGAATGTTGATAACACACACCCACCTCATAGGATTAATGAGAACATGCCAAGATACAATGCGCTGAAGGTATTAGCATATCTGCTCAGAGCTCCAGCAAATGTTAGCTGCTGCTCCTGCCGCTGCCGTGGTGGTTACTGTCCTTACTAAGATGCTGCAGCTGGATTGGCTTCTTGGGAAATTGTGGAATTCTGTTCCCTGAGGATGTTGGGAAGGACAGATTGTACTTACCAAGAGCATTTATTGTTGTTTTTATTTTCTTAAACATTTCCAATGAAAATCGTCAAACCTATAAAGTTGAAAGAACAATGCAAAGAGCTACCCATATGTCCCTCACCTAGATTCATCAACTCTTAACACTTGCTATCTCTGTTTACATAGAAACATTTCCCTCTTACCAATCCACCTGGAAGCTGGCTACATACCCACGATAGCCGAGAACAAGAACACTCTCTTACACCATCACATTATTGCCACACTTAAGAAAATCCACATTGATCCAGTAACGTTATTCGATATACAGTCCATATTCAGAATCCTCCGGGTATCAGAATATTTTAAATATGACCCATTCAATGAATTTAAGATGGATTAGATGGCCTATGGAGTTATTCATGGATATGAAGACCTGTGAAGTAAAAAATAATCACCCAGTGTTAAGTGTAACTCTCGTGTGGAATATTAAATCAATTGTGTATTTTTTTGGCGTCCTTGATGTGAACTCTAGAGAGCTGATGAAATGGAGGCTGTGATTGCTCTGTGTTAGCTTGGACAGTTAGCTTGGCAGTAATCACAAGAGCTTTAAGGAGTGCATCCTTTGCTAGTTCATAAAGATGTATTCTGATAATGGGGGACCAAAAGGATATATCCTGAAATGCAGTCGAGCAATAGATTACATTTGGATTTGAATGTAAGTGGCTGTGAATTAGAAATATTTTTTGGAATTAGGAATTGTCTAGGTAGGAATGTAAGGTCTCCCCTCAAATTAAGAAGGAAAGGCTGTCTTCTAAGGACAGAATTTAGGGTGAACACTGTGGAAGTTTGTGCATGTGTTTTTTGTTTTGTTTTGTTTTGTTTTTGAGATGGTGTCTTGCTCTGTTGCCCAGGCTGGAGTGCAGTGGCGCGATCTTAGCTCACTGCAGCCTCTGCCTCCTGGGTTCAAGCGATTCTCCTGCCTCAGCCTCCTAAGTAGCTGGGATTACAGGCGCCCACCACCATGCCCAGCTAATTTTTGTATTTTCAGTAGAGACGGGGTTTCACCAGGTTGGCCAGGCTGGTCTCAAACTCCTGACCTCACGTGATCCACCCACCTCGGCCTCCCAAAGTGCTGAGATTACAGGGGTGAGCCACTGCACCTGGCTTGTGCATGTGTGTTTTTCAAAAAAATATACACAAGGTAAGGAAATTCAAGCAACCAAAAAAAAGACATTCAATAAACAATAAGTCCCATCTTGCTAGTTTCTTCTGTATTTCTTCAGGGCCACTTTAATTGATTCTAAAATGTACATTATTTGCATTTAAAAAAATCTCTAAAATCAGCATATATCTTAAAAGCAATATATTCCATGGTTTAATTGGCACATGATTTAGTGATACATAAAATACAGGCACCTGTTGCAGTAGCATCTTTGATTTCAGGAAGTATAATATTCTATGAATATACAAATTTCTGTGTTTTTTTTTGTCCCCCCAACCTCTGCCCTTTTAAAGACACATAGTAATACAGTGGGGTTATAGGTTTATATACTACTACTTAGCTGTGCAGAGAAATTACAGCGTTAAAAAAAAATCACCAATCTGTCTTCCTTATAAGTCATCATTCAGAAATGGGGAGAAGCAAAGAATGGTATTTTGGCCAGTTAATAAGGTCTGATATTCTTTTGGCTTAAACAGTATCTTTTGGGTAAATTCTGGATTTTTTCATATATCCTGCCATCCCCCATTAAAAACCAGCATCTGGCCTTGGGGGATTGTGAGATCTTGTGGAGGTGAGGGAGGCCCTTGCCTATGCTTGCTGCCTTTGCTCATCTAGTCTAGTCTGGTCTGGTCTGGTCCCTGGGCCTTTTACAGATATGCCCTTAAGTGTGGTTGGTGATCTTGCATTTTTTTCTTTTGTCTCCATCAGGGCCAGGGAACTGTCCTTGCTTCCCTTTGGTACATTCACCTTGCGGCAGATGTCATGGCTCTCAAGTTGAACTTCACTCTCTTTCTTACTAGTTAAGTTTTAGAGTGCTAAAACCGAGATCCTTCCCCTGCCTTATCAGGCCATGCAGCACTGCCATTTTATTCTGTAGCCATCTGTGTTGGGATGGGTGGAAGGTTGCGTCTGCAAGGTGGTCTCCTAGAGTTTCTATTAGGAAGTGGGGCAAAAGCCCCAGTGCCGTCTCTTCAACCTGATGACCAGTCTGCCCTCTCTCCACCTGTGCTAGTTACCAATTTCTAGCTTGTTATCTCCAAATCCATTCTTCTTTGCCATGTTTCGTGACATAGGAACTGGACTCTGTCAACGGTTTTCCTTTGCCTGCTGGCGAGGTGTTAGGTTTTGTCAACAGAGTGCTGGAGGGATACTGCAAGGCCATGGTGGGAGGAGGATGTCCTTTCCCGCTGTGCTGATTTTCACTGGTGAATATCAGTGGACTGGCGTGCAAGATGCCCAGAAACACGTAGCAGCCATCATAGACAGCCCAGTGGGTGGTACCTTGGACCCGCTCCAACCACACACACCCTGCAGAGAGTTTCTCCACCACGTGGTAGGCTGCTGCCCTGGGCCAGCTCTGGATCACGCCCTCTGACAAGCATGTTTGCCACCGGCATGCTGTGTGTTCCTGTGGAGCTGCCCTTTCTGAAAAGTCTGAATCTCAGCTTTAGGATTGGGGGAGGCTCTCCTAAGTTGTCAGGTCCTCCTTCTTCACTCTACCTGCCTTTTTTAAGACACATAGTAATATAGTGGGTTCTAAGTAGTAGACGCTTTGTTCATTTGCTACTTCTGTACCCGTGAGTCCTCTTTTACCCTTCTGTCACTTGTTAAAAATCTCAGCCGGGCGTGGTGGCTCATGCCTGTAGTCCCAGCACTTCAGGAGGCCAAGGCGGGCAGATCAGTTGAAGTCAGAAGTTCGAGACCAACCCGGCCAACATGGTGAAACCCCATCTCTACTGAAAATACAAAAATTAGCTGGACATGGTGGTGCATGCCTGCAATCCCACCTACTTGGGAGGCTGAGGCACGAGCATCACTTGAATCCGGGAGGTGGTGACTGCAGTGAGCCAAGATCGTGCCACTGCACTCCAGTCTGGGCAACAGACTGGAACTCTGTCTCAAAAAAAAAAAAAAATCTCGGCCGGGCGCGGTGGCTCAAGCCTATAATCGCAGCACTTTGGGAGGCTGAGACGAGTGGATCACAAGGTCAGGAGATCGAGACCATCCTGGCTAACACGGTGAAACCCCGTCTCTACTAAAAAATATAAAAAACTAGCCGGGCGAGGTGGCGGGCGCATGTAGTCCCAGCTACTCAGGAGGCTGAGGCAGGAGAATGAATGGCGTGAACCCGGG
>NW_012110807.1:706141-711131 GCF_000951045.1 Mandrillus leucophaeus | reverse complement strand
TGTAGTCCCAGCTACTCAGGAGGCTGAGGCAGGAGAATGAATGGCGTGAACCCGGGAGGCGGAGCTTGCAGTGAACTGAGATCCGGCCACTGCACTCCAGCCTGGGCGACAGAGCGAGACTCCGTCTCAAAAAAAAAAAAAAAATCTCCTGTGGGACTTCAGTCTGTAGAGGTGATTGAATGATGGCACAGGAAGGCCAATCCCAGTAAAAGAAAATGTTTATTACTTACATTTCCCAGAGGGGAGCATGCCGCGCCATGCCATGCCACGCCACGCCACGCCACGCCACGTCACACAGGCATGTGAGAAAGCACCATCCACAGGAGCAGAAAGGAGCTGGGGGAATGCCCACACTGGGGCCTTTGTTGGGCTTCTGTGGGAAAGGCCAGACAGGGCCAGGGACACATCTTAGGATTGGCTATTTTGGATAATTCTGGGGGGCCCTGGGGTAGAGGACTGTCCCTAGTTGTCTGGTTCCTAGCTCTGGGTGATTTAGGGTAGGAGAAATATTGGCTTTGTGTATGAGAGTTAGATAAGGAGGTGGTTCAGAGTATGGGCTCTGGGTCGCAGGGGAGACGGAAAACAGCTTTGGCTGTGAGTTTGACCCTGTGATTAGACTAATGGATGCCAAATAGATAAATACAGAATCTAAGAAAACACAGAACACTCTTTTAGCAGTATCTACTTTTTGTTAATAATTATTTTATTAAATTTTCCCTATTGAAATGACTGATTCGGTTTCTGTCTCCTGCCTGGTACATCACCTCTTCCTCGGAATTTGTGGGCGGGGAAGTGATAATACATGTTTGACTGCCTCCTCCTCTTTGCAGTGTGATGTGAGGGAAGGGCTGGACCCTTCCACATCTTTCTGTCTGGATGAAGCTCCTCTGGTGTCATTTCCTCCTTCTTCCCTAGTGTGGTAGGCAGCTCTGTCAGCTTGTCATAGAAGGGCATTTAAGTGACTTTGCCAACACAAGCAGTACTGCAATGAAGATATGCCATACTTTGCAATTAGTTATTAGCTTTAAAGTCCTGTTATGATATAGTAACTTAATAAGTGCAAAAAACATCTTGGATCAATAAGGGTGGAAGAAAAGTATCGGCCTAGCTAGTCAGAATTAAAAGAAGGACTAAATCACGACTTTATTTCTGTGATTTCTTTTTGTATTTTTGAAACTCTTTTCTTAGGTCAGGGCCACCATGCCTTTTTGTTGAATTGATCTCTTTATCATTATATGCTATTTCTCCTTAAGCTCTGCAATATTCCTTGCTCTGAGTCTACTTTGTCTGGTGGGCACTTCAGCTTTCTTTTGATCACGCTTGCATAATACACCTTTTCCCATCTTTGTACTTGTAGCCTCCCTGTGTCATTGCCTCAGTGGGGAACTGCTGTTGCTCTTTACTTGGAGCCAGGCTCATGGTAGGGATGGGGATTTTCTTGGTTCTCTTAGTCTGACTCCATCTTAGGCAGGTACTGTGTGCCTGAACTTCAGGATAGGGCTTTCTTAGCACTGTGTGCCTCACCCTCCATGCCACCTGGACTGTGCCTTGCCTTCTATGTGTGTGTTTGTGTGTGTGTGTGGTGTGAGCTCTTGTGTGAGAGAGAATTTCCCATGTTTTCCCCCAATGCCACCTGAAGGTGACTTTTGCATTGTATCAATGCACAATCCAGCAGACGATATTTGCTGGTACCTCACCCCCAGGAGCAGCAGATCTTTGCCAGGGACATTTTTTTGCCTTTCCCCCGGTGTATTATGGCTTTTGCATTACGTCTGAGAGAGGGGCTCAGGAAGGAGGCAAGATTTTACCCAAGTCCAGTATTGAGGGGTGCCCTCTCCAACCTTGTGCTCTGCTCCCAGTCATCCTCACGAGTACCTGGTAGTGGCCCGTGGAAAAGGGTTTGCAAGTGAGTTCAGACAGGAATTCTAGTGTTACACTAGCCCATGCTCAGCTCCATAAGAATTCATTACAATTTGAGCTGTTTTCCTGTCACCTGTTGACATGGCAGCCTCATCTTCCTCCTGTGCTCTGTGAAGGGTCACAGGGTTTGCATGTCCCATTTCTCCTTGGAGGGATTTGTTACTCATTAGAATTCAGTTCACCTGATTGCCTTGTGGCCTCAGCTCTCTGATTAGCTCAATAAAAGTTACAATTTTGGCTGGGCGAGGTGGTTCACACCTGTCATCCCAGCACTTTGGGAGGCCGAGGTGGACGGATCACGAGGTCAGGAGATCGAGACCATCCTGGCTAACATGGTGAAACCCTGTCTCTACTAAAAAATCAAAAAATTAGCCGGGCATGGTGGCGGTCGCCTGTAGTCCCAGCTACTCAGGAGGCTGAGGCAGGAGAACAGCCTGAACCCGGGAGGCAGAGCTTGCAGTGAGCTGAGATTGTGCCACTGTACTCCAGCCTAGGCGACAAGAGTGAGACTCTGTCTCAAAAAAAAAAAAAAAAAAGAAAGAAAAAGAAAAAAGGAAAAGAATAATTGCGATTTTGTTCATTAGCTGGCTTTTTCTTTTTGTTGGGTCGAAAATGATGTTCTCTTATGGCTTTCTGCATCTTAAGCAAGGGTAGTAGAACTCTGTTTCTTCACCTGTCCCACAGCAGAATTATGTAAGTAAAATAAAATTTAGTGCAGTTTGCTAATACAAATACTGCATATATATTCTGTTTTCCACATCCACCATTGGTTTAAGTTTGAGCACCCCTTTTTTACTTTGTATTTCAAAATAATTTCAAACTTACAAAAAATTTACAAGAATTGTACAGAGAATTCCTACATGTCCTTTACTTAGTTCGAGTCATCAATTTTTAACGTATTGCCACATTACATTTGCTTTATCATTTCCCCCCTTTCTATATGTATATGGGTATAAAATTTGTTTTTCTGAATCATTTGAGAGTAGGTTACAACATTTTGCCTTTTTATCCCTTAATACCTTAAGTGTATTTTGTGAGAACAAGGATCTTCTCTTATGTAAGTACAGTATAATTATTAACTTTAGGAAATTTAACTTTGATAGAATACTTTTATTTAACCTAAAATCCGTATTCCAATTTCCTCAATTCTCCCAATAATGCCCTTTCTAGCAGTGACCCTCTTGGGCGTAGTATCCAGTCCAGGATCATGGATTGCATTAATTTGTCATGATCTTTAATATCCTGTAACCTGGAACAGTTTCTCAGTCTTTCTGTCTTGCATGACATTGGTATTTTTCAAGAACATGGAGCAGTTATTGTATAGAATGTTTTTCCATTTTGGCTCGAACATTCAGTTTCAGTTTGTTCGATGTTTCCTTACTATTAGATTCAAGTTACACATTTCTGTTTTAGAATATTACAGAAGTAATGCTGTATCTTTCTCTTGGTATTACATCCAGTTGCATACCTTGTCTTTTTGCCTGTCGTTAGTGATACTAATTTTGATTATTTAGTCAAGGTACTGTCTGGTTCCTTCATTAGATAGTTGCTAGTTTTCCTCTTGCATCTATTTTTGGTTTTGTTTCTGTTTTTTCCCCTTAACTTTTTCTGCCTGTGATTTCCTGAAACTGCTTGCATCTAAAAAGCAATCTGTGGGGAGACATTTTGTGACCATATAAGTAACCTGCTCCTCATGAAACAAAATACAAACCTCGGGTTCTCTTAGAGTGGAGAAAGGGATCAGTGATCCAAGACCGTTTCTCATGAAGCTAATACCTCAGAGAGGCTACAACATCAGAGAGAAAATGTACTGGGGAGAAGCACCTTATACAATATCAACCAGAAAGGAATATTTCTGTCTGAGCTTTCACTTTGAGTGGAGGGCAAAGAAAAAAAAAATCACATGAGAACTTGTGGCTGCTGACCAGCTGCTCCCACATGGGTTTAGAAACTGGTTTTATCCTATCTATGTGACCTCCAATAGCTGCAAGTTGGAAGTCTTGATTTAGAGTGAAGTTAAGTTTTTACTGTCCCTGGGTGCTTGACAAAAACATGTTTAAGTCTTCCCTAACTCAGAGTTTCCATAGATCATTGCAGCCAATATGAACACACCAAAAAAGGACATAGACACACACACACACCCGAAACAAGATATCATGAGCAAAGAGTCAGTAGAAACAATAGTTGTTTCTGACGATTTCAGATGCTGGAAATATTGAGTATAGACTATAAGGTAATTTAGTACCTTTGGGAAAGCAAAAGAAGGAACTGAAAATATGAGGAAAGAAAGAGATACATCAAAAACAACCAGGCAATTTTATTTTTAAAAATCAAATATAATGTTCAGAAGTAAAAAGCATAATCATTGAGATAAAAAATTTATGGATGGGTTAAATCTTAGAATAGAAACAACAGAAATGAGAATTAGTAAACTAGAAGATATGTCTGAAGAAATAACACAGACTGAAGCTTATTGAAACAAAGGAATGTAAAACATGAGAGGCTCAGAGATATAGTGAGAAGGTCCAGCTTATGTCTAATTGGAGTTCCAGAAGAAGATGCTACAGGGAATGGCAAAGACATAGTATTGCAACAGATAATGAGTGAGAATCTTCATAATTGATCAACAACAGATCTTTGTCTGTCATTTGTGGAAGCTAGCACAACAGTTTTAAATGGAGGCCCATAGGCCATGTCTAAATATTTAAAAGTTACAAATGTGACACACTGTGAAATGAAATATGTGTATACTCCTACCTTGACAAATATGTCTCTATGATAATCTAGAAGATGAGGCTTAAGTGTAGAGTTCTTGAACTCCACAGAGCTCTACGCTGGCACGTAGCAGGAGAGTGAGCCAGAACTTCGCCTGTGACCCCCACCCTTTTGTCTTTCTTCCCCCAGCTTTATCCATGCTGTGAGGGGCCTCATGCGCACATGTGTACATTCTTCAGCCTGCATATCTAAGCTCTGTTCACGCTCCTCACAAGCATGCTTCTAGATGGCAATTCTGGCCTAGGCCCATATGCTGGTGCATTCTACTTTATTTTATTTTAATTTAATTAATTTA
>NW_012110807.1:693622-704986 GCF_000951045.1 Mandrillus leucophaeus | reverse complement strand
AGAACAAGGATCTTCTCTTATGTAAGTACAGTATAATTATTAACTTTAGGAAATTTAACTTTGATAGAATACTTTTATTTAACCTAAAATCCGTATTCCAATTTCCTCAATTCTCCCAATAATGCCCTTTCTAGCAGTGACCCTCTTGGGCGTAGTATCCAGTCCAGGATCATGGATTGCATTAATTTGTCATGATCTTTAATATCCTGTAACCTGGAACAGTTTCTCAGTCTTTCTGTCTTGCATGACATTGGTATTTTTCAAGAACATGGAGCAGTTATTGTATAGAATGTTTTTCCATTTTGGCTCGAACATTCAGTTTCAGTTTGTTCGATGTTTCCTTACTATTAGATTCAAGTTACACATTTCTGTTTTAGAATATTACAGAAGTAATGCTGTATCTTTCTCTTGGTATTACATCCAGTTGCATACCTTGTCTTTTTGCCTGTCGTTAGTGATACTAATTTTGATTATTTAGTCAAGGTACTGTCTGGTTCCTTCATTAGATAGTTGCTAGTTTTCCTCTTGCATCTATTTTTGGTTTTGTTTCTGTTTTTTCCCCTTAACTTTTTCTGCCTGTGATTTCCTGAAACTGCTTGCATCTAAAAAGCAATCTGTGGGGAGACATTTTGTGACCATATAAGTAACCTGCTCCTCATGAAACAAAATACAAACCTCGGGTTCTCTTAGAGTGGAGAAAGGGATCAGTGATCCAAGACCGTTTCTCATGAAGCTAATACCTCAGAGAGGCTACAACATCAGAGAGAAAATGTACTGGGGAGAAGCACCTTATACAATATCAACCAGAAAGGAATATTTCTGTCTGAGCTTTCACTTTGAGTGGAGGGCAAAGAAAAAAAAAATCACATGAGAACTTGTGGCTGCTGACCAGCTGCTCCCACATGGGTTTAGAAACTGGTTTTATCCTATCTATGTGACCTCCAATAGCTGCAAGTTGGAAGTCTTGATTTAGAGTGAAGTTAAGTTTTTACTGTCCCTGGGTGCTTGACAAAAACATGTTTAAGTCTTCCCTAACTCAGAGTTTCCATAGATCATTGCAGCCAATATGAACACACCAAAAAAGGACATAGACACACACACACACCCGAAACAAGATATCATGAGCAAAGAGTCAGTAGAAACAATAGTTGTTTCTGACGATTTCAGATGCTGGAAATATTGAGTATAGACTATAAGGTAATTTAGTACCTTTGGGAAAGCAAAAGAAGGAACTGAAAATATGAGGAAAGAAAGAGATACATCAAAAACAACCAGGCAATTTTATTTTTAAAAATCAAATATAATGTTCAGAAGTAAAAAGCATAATCATTGAGATAAAAAATTTATGGATGGGTTAAATCTTAGAATAGAAACAACAGAAATGAGAATTAGTAAACTAGAAGATATGTCTGAAGAAATAACACAGACTGAAGCTTATTGAAACAAAGGAATGTAAAACATGAGAGGCTCAGAGATATAGTGAGAAGGTCCAGCTTATGTCTAATTGGAGTTCCAGAAGAAGATGCTACAGGGAATGGCAAAGACATAGTATTGCAACAGATAATGAGTGAGAATCTTCATAATTGATCAACAACAGATCTTTGTCTGTCATTTGTGGAAGCTAGCACAACAGTTTTAAATGGAGGCCCATAGGCCATGTCTAAATATTTAAAAGTTACAAATGTGACACACTGTGAAATGAAATATGTGTATACTCCTACCTTGACAAATATGTCTCTATGATAATCTAGAAGATGAGGCTTAAGTGTAGAGTTCTTGAACTCCACAGAGCTCTACGCTGGCACGTAGCAGGAGAGTGAGCCAGAACTTCGCCTGTGACCCCCACCCTTTTGTCTTTCTTCCCCCAGCTTTATCCATGCTGTGAGGGGCCTCATGCGCACATGTGTACATTCTTCAGCCTGCATATCTAAGCTCTGTTCACGCTCCTCACAAGCATGCTTCTAGATGGCAATTCTGGCCTAGGCCCATATGCTGGTGCATTCTACTTTATTTTATTTTAATTTAATTAATTTATTTATTTAGAGACAGGGTTTCATTCTGTTGGCCAGGCTGGTCTGATCATAGCTCGTTACAGCCTTGAACTTCTGGACTCATGCATTCCTCCTGAGCAGCTGGGTCTACATTAATTACCACGCCTAGCTATTTTTATTTTTATTTTTTGTAGCAACAGGGTCTCGCTGTGTTTCCCAGGCTGGGTTTGAACTCATGGCCTCAAGCAGTCTTTCTGCCTCTGCCTCCCAAAGTGCTGAGCTTGCAAGCATGATCCACTGTTCCTGGCCAGCATTCCACTTTGATAATAGACCTGTGGAAAAGGCCCATGTGAGTCCTGAATATAGGCATGGATTCAATTAAGGAAGGAATTCCAGGATCCTGGATACCTAGAATATGGTGATCAGACTCAGGGTGGGTGCAACTCCTTGGGCCTTCAGACTCCTTGCCCTGTGGGGAGAGGTGGAGTCTTTTAAATTATAGAATCTAGGGTAGGGGCTTGTCTTGGAGTAGGTTCTAAGGGTGGTAATGAGAGACAGAAGTTCTCTGGTTCAGGAAGCCCATCAAATTCCAAAGCAGCAAAGAAGGAAAGGAAGGAAATTCATGTCTAAACATATCAGTAAAGCTGTGAACCTATAGAACATCAAAACCAGAAACGATTCTTAAAAATAGCGAGAGAGAAAAGACAGATTACCTACAAAGGAACAACAATTAGTATGCCAGCTGGCTTTTCTATACCAAGAGTGGAACTCCTGAAACAGTATTTTCAAAGTAGGCAGTGAAAATAACTATTGATCTAGAATTGTGTAGCCATGAAACAGTCTTTACAGAATGAGAATGAAGTGAAATAAAGACATTAGATAAATAAAAACAAAAAGAATTTACCACTGAGAATTCATCACTGTGATGGTTAATATGAGGTGTCAACTTGATTGGGTTGAAGGATTGTTTCTGGGTGTGTCTGTGAGGGTGTTGCCAGAGGAGACTGACATTTGAGTTGGTGGACTAGGGGAGGAAGACCCACCCTCAGTGTGGGTGGGTACCATCCAATTGGTTGCCAGTACAGCTAGAACAAAGCAGGCCGAAGAAGGTGAGATAAGCTTGCTGAGTCTCCTGGCTTCCTTCCTTCTCCCATCCTGGATGTTTCTTCCCACTCTTCCTGCCCTTCCACATAAGACTCCAGGTTCTAAGGCCTTTGGACTCTTGGACTTATACCAGTGGCTTGCCAGGGGCTCTTGGGCCTTTGGCCACAGACTAATGGCTGCACTGTTGGCTTCCCTGGTTTTGAGACTTTCAGACTCGGACTGAGCCACTACCAACTCTCTTTCCCGGCTTGCAGAACTCCTATTGTGGGACTTTGCCTTGTAATCTTGTGAGCCAGTTCTCCCAAATAAACACCCTTTCATATATACATATATCCTATTAGTTCTGTCCCTTTGGAGAACCCTGACTAATACCATCACTAAAGAACATCCTCAAGAAGAAAGGAAATGACACCAAGAAGGAAGATTTAAAACTTAAGACAACATTAAGTTGATCCAGAGAGATGCATTAACTTGCCTAAAGATCACACTTGGTTCAGAACCAAGCCTAGACTTAAACCCAGACAGGATGCAAGAAAGAAATCAAGTTAGCAACAGAATTTCATTTTCACCCAGGAAATAGACACAGGGTCCCTTGGGGCTCATTTTGGGAGAAGGCCTACATTTTTGCCAGGACACACCACCACTTACATGTCGAGTCTTACAGCCTCCAGGACTTTAAGCTTCCCATTGCTAATGTGTCATTTTTCCTTTCTCTTGCCACTGAGTTGTTTGCTTAACTGGAGGATTTTACTTTCTGCCCTTCAAGTAGTCACATTGTAGCTCGCATGGAACATAAGTGAGTCTTGGCAGTGTTGCCAGGAGCAGGATGACTTTAATTTCATTCCTCCTAATCTTGATGCTGTTTTTCCCTTTCCGGTTCCCATCAGCTACTTCCTGCCCCTAGTGGTCCTATGAGTCCTTCAGTTCTCCCCCTTTCTCTATGACACACCAGGAGCCATGTCAGATGTGATTTCTGACCTGGAACCCTGAATGGCACAAGGAGAAGAAGTACTGAATTGGGGCAGGGTATAAGAGGGTTTAAGATGCGTGAAAAATGTTGAGTAGGATATTTCAAGAGATAGTTGAAATAATATGGTACCTTTTGTTTACGTCACCATACTTGGCAAATTTGATCATATGTCATCTCATTTGATGTCTTTGAGATGACAGATGTTGTCCCTACTGTAGAGCTAAGATCCTCAGAGAGATCAAGTGACTTGCTTGTGATCACTGTTAGAAAGCGGCAGAGGCCCAGAACTACCCCTTGCAGCTGCTTTCTAGTTTCTAATCAGATGTTTTTTCGCTAACACCATCTTGCCTTTGCAAACTGATGACTTACAAAATGCTACTATAGGGTATTACTTTTTATTTTTGAGACAGAGTTTTGCTCTTGTCGCCCAGGCCAGAGTGCAATGGCACGATCTCGGCTAACTGCAACCTCCGCCTCTGAGGTTCCAGCTATTCTATTGCCTTAGCCTCCCGAGTAGCTGGGATTACAGGTGCCCGCCACCATGCCCAGCTAATTTTTGTATTTTTAGTAGAGACGGGGTTTCATCATGTTGACCAGACTGATCACGAACTCCTGACTTCAGGTGATCTGCCCACCTCCATCTCCCAAAGTGCTGGGATTATAGGCATGAGCTACCGCACCTGGCCAAGGGTAATACTTTTTAATCAGCCATTAAGATTCACATGGAATTTGCTTATTTTTAGTATTCCTGTTAGTACTGATGGATTTCTTTAGAAGTTTTTTCCATAGATCTATTTGCCTCTCACCTCCCCAACTCCTCCAGCATCTGCCCCCTTTCTTCCCCACACATATTGTGATGTCTAACCTGGGCCTCAATTATCGTGAATTTTAAATTGGTGGTATCCATACTAATCAGGATTTCCTGTAATTGGAACATTCTTCACACTTTTGATATTTGCTGAGATTGTCCTCTCCATGCATTTTAGAAGTTTCAGACTATTTCTTCTGAGAAATAACTAGAGTCTGTGCAAGCTGTGTTGCACATTTTGACTGCAGTTTTAGTACTGAGTGTTGCTTGCTTGAAAAGAGGCGATAAACCAAGTTATTGAGTGCAGTTTCAAGCCCAAACCACCACTGTCCCATAGATCAGGGGTCCCCAACCCCCAGGAAACAGGCCGTATAGCAGGAGGTGAGCGGCAGGTAAGCAGTGAAACTTCATCTGTATTTACAGCTGCTCCCCATAGTACTCATTACTGCCTGAGCTCCGCCTCCTGTCAGATCAGTGGCGGCATTAGTTTCTCATAGGAGCACGAACTCTATTGTGAACAGTGCATGCGACGGATCCAGGTTGCGTGCTCCTTATGAGAATCAAATGCCTGATGATCTCTCATTGTCTCTTATCACTCCCAGATGGGACTGTCTAGTTGCAGGAAAACAAGCTCAGGGCTCCCACTGATTCTACATTATGGTGAGTTGTATAATTATTATATATTATAATAATAATAGAAATAAAGTACATAATGTAATGCACTTGAGTAATCTCAGAACCACCCCCCACCCCCCACCCCCAGTCTGTGGAAAAATTGTCTTCCACTAAAGCAGTTCCTGGTGCCAAAAAGGTTGGGGACTGTTGCCACTGGATCATGACACATTACTATCTTATTGAATTAAACGTTGCAAACTGCAATGTTTGTAACTGCCTGTAGGTCATTTTTTATTTATTTTTTTAACCTGTGAGTCCACATCCATAAAGTTAGCAGAATATGTCATAGTCAAGAGATTTTGCTTTATGAATAGCCGATTTACTTTGCTCACAAGCTTCGAAAGAACCTTTTTCCAAAGGCCAAGTTTAAGACACCTTAGACCATAGAAATATGTGCATTTCGTGGCCATTCGATCATTTGAAGGTCAGATTTTATCAAAACAAATGAATCAGTTTTTCCTTCCTTCATCATTCCCTAATTGGTTTCCAAAATAAAATGATTAGTGGCTGCGTTTCTCAACTGCATTGTTTTGATTACAGTCTTACTGGCTGTATTGGGTGATACATTGGGAAATGCTTTCATAACTGGTGATCAGTGTTGACTGGGTTACATGCATAAAGGCCCAGATATGTTGCCTCGAGAAAGTCTTTGAAGGAGCAAGCTCGCTCTTATGCTTTTGTTACTAAGTTAGGGAAAATGATTTTCAATAATGGAACCTTAGTTATAACGTAGGTTCCACTCTTCTTGAGATTTGTGTTACTTTTTAGATATGACAAAAGTGTGCATTTTTAGAGTTCCTCTTACCCCAGGAACAATGGATTCGCTTGGCTTTCAAATGGCAGAATATGCTGAGTATTTCTGACTGCAGGTTTCTTTTTTCGGGTACCCTCAAAAGTGCACCGTAAATAGCAGATTAATCTCCCTTTTGCTGTGAGTCCCTTCCCGTTTTTTCAGCACTGCTTGATATGACTGGTATGGAGTAATAAAGCTGGCTGGCCTAGTTAGTGTGACACAAGTGGTTTCTTGTGAGCATCCACTTGCACTGCAATTGGGCCTTTTGTCCATTGGTGAACTGCTCCTTGCCTTGTGGTCCTGTAGCTAGTTTGCCACTGAGTATTTCCATCATAAAACAGGAAGGAATCATTACCCTGATGTTATGAAGTGGGTGGTTTTAAAATTCCACTTCAGATGGCACTGACCTTTCCTTAATACAGCTGGTTTCACTTAATACATTTTGTTTAAACAAATCCTGTTCCTGGAAGTGGTTTCAGAATAGTCTGTTCCTTGTAGCTGTTCCTTTGCTCTTAATTTTAAAAGTGTTTTCCCGACAGTATCATTTGTGCTTGCACGACAGATTAGAAACTTCTGCTTGCGGTCATCACACTTATGAATTACGTTGTGTCCAGATATGATAGATTGATGATTGTATTCAGTAGCTTGAAGGTTTAAGTGATAACTTTATTTTGGAAAACTGACTAAATTATTTTGTTGCTTAGGTATCTCCCCTTTAAGGGATTCTGATGTCTAGCAGTCTCAATGGACAAAACAGATAAAAGAGAGAATGAGTATTTTTCAGTTTGTAAACATGAACAATTCTTAACAAAAAAGCCAGAGCTGGACTAATTAAATAATCAACATGTTTTAAAGTGGGATAGACATTTCTATTTTAGGTATGATACCACAATATTTAAATTTTAGGAAAGACTGGATAGAAATATAAAATATTAGTAGTCCTGCTCTGACTTTTCTAAAACAAGTTTATATTACTTTATTTAAAAATGTTTATGAGAGTACCTTTAAAAATTGGGCTTTATAGGCTGGGCGTAGTGACTCATGCCTCTAATCCCGGCAGGCCGAGGCTGGCAGATCACCTGAAGTCAGGAGTTCAAAGTTAACACTGTGAAACCCCAGAGTGCTGGGATTGTAGGCATGAGCCACAGTGCCCGGCCCTTTTTCCTTTCTTTTTGTTTTTGAGTCTTCCTCAATCACACAGGCTGGAGTGCAGTGACGCGCTTGGCTCACTGCAACGTCCGCCTCCTGGGTTCAAGTGATTCTCCTGCCTCAGTCTCCCGAGCAGCTGGGACTACAGGCACCCGCCACCACGCCCAGTTAATTTTTTGTGTTTTTAGTAGAGATAGGGTTTCACCATGTTGGCCAGGATGATCTCGATCTCTTGACCTCGTGATCCGCCCGCTTCTGCCTCCCAGAGTGTTGGGATTACAGGCGTGAGCCACTGCACCCAGCTGACAGTGGATTTTCTTTGTTTTCTCCTTCATCTGAAGATGTCTTCCCTTTGCCTTCATTTTTAAAGGATATTTTCTCTGGGTATTAGAATTATAACTCGAGAGTACAGAGGTTGACAAGTTTTTTTGGTATTGGTTTAATTTTAGGTTGTGTCCTTTTTGTTGTTAGCTTTTGTTTTTGCCCCTTGTAGATGTTTCACTGTCTTTTGGCTCATGTGTTCCGATGAGAAGTCAGGCCTTTATTGGGTCCTTGTGCTCGTCTATTTAATGCCTGTTCCTATACCTGCCCTTTCTCTCTTGCTGCTTTCAAGATTTGCTCTTTATCTTTGGTTTTGGAGTATTTGACTATGAAGTGCAACCTGCTTTGTTTCTTCTTGGTGTACATTCAGCATCTTGCATTTTCAAATATCTGCATATCATGAAGTTTGGGCAGTTTTTGGCTCTCATTTCTTCTAAATTTTTTCTGAGTCTTTGTTCATTTTTTTCTTTCAGTCTTTTTTTTTTTTTTTTTTGAGATGGTCTTTCTCTGTTGCCCAGGCTGGATGGTACAGCGGTGTGATCACGGCTCACTGCAGCTTTGGCCTCCTGGGCTTAAGCCATCCTCCTGCCTCAGCCTCTTTGAGTAGCTTGGACCACAGGCACACACTACCACACTCAGGTCATTTTTTTATTTTTAGTAGAGACAAGAGTCTTGCCATGTTGCCCAGGCTGGTCTCAAACTCCTGGGCTCGAGCAGTCCGCCTGCCATGGTCTCCCAAAAGGCTGGGATTACAGGTGTCAGCCACTATGCCAAGCCTTTTCAGTTTTTTCTCTCTCTTCTTTACGTTGGTTAATTTCTACTCATCTCTTTTGAAATGCACATACCGTCCTTTTCTTTGTCCATTCAGCTGAGTATATCCAGTGAATTTTTTATTTCAAAAAGTTAATTTTTTTCAGTTCTAGAATTGCCATTTAATTGTTTTTTGTTATTCCTATTTGCCCCATTGAGATTTCCTACTTCTTTGCTGAGATTTTCATTCATTGAAAACATGCCTTGTTGAGCATGTCTGCTTCATTGAGATGGTTATAATAGCTGCTTAAAATCTTTGTGTATTCCAACATTTTGTTGATCTACAAGTTAGACTGGAGGTTGAACTAATTTGTCCCACTGTTTGATTCTTTGTATGGTGGGTAGTTCTGGATTGTTTACTGGACTGTATGAATGTCAAATTCTGGAAATTCTAGATTCTGTTACTTTTCTCTAATACTTGTTTGGTTTTATCAGGTAGTTTTCTTGGCTGGGTTTGAACACAAATGTGTTTCTCTCTGAGATCTTTAGTCTGTAGCCGAGCTGCTTTGTGTCTGTCTCATGCGTGAGTGACTCAAGGGTCAGTCAGGGATGTGATTGTTCAGGGATTGGAGATCTTCCCCTGTCTCTTTCCCTTCTAGGATTACTTCACTCTTATTTATTTATTTATTTATTTATTTATTTATTTATTTAGAGACAGAGTTTTGCTCTGTCACCCAGTCTGGAGTGCAATGGTGCGATCTCAGCTCACTGCAACCTCTACCTCCTAGGTTCAAGGGATTCTCCTGCCTCAGCCCCCTGAGTAGCTGGGATTACAGGCACGCGCCACCACGCCCAGCTAATTTTTGTATTCTTGGTAGAGATGGGGTTTCATCATGTTGGCCAGGCTGGTCACGAACTCGTGACCTCATGCTCCACCCGCCTCAGCCTCCCCAAGTGCTGGGATTACAAGCGTGAGCCACTGCACCCAGCCCACTCTCTTTATTATTCATAGTTTCCTGGCTTCCCTTTTCTGATTCACATAGCCAAAAATGCTATGAGTTTTTCTATGCATGTTTCTGTCATGTCTGTGCATGACATAAATCATAATATCCCAAGACACAAAATTGTTAAAGGCAATAATTTGGAAACATACAACAATAAATAAAATGGTTATAGAGACGTAACTTTAAAAAGTAGAACATTTTGTTAAAATGGTTCCTGAATATGCTGGAAAATTCAGACAGTTAACAAAATATTTTGATGATAAAGAGGAAAGGAATCTGTTATCTGGAGGTAGAATAACTTGGCCATTTTACAGAAAGGAAACAAATTCTGATTTCACTTTTTGTATATCACCCATTTGACAATTTTCAATAAAAGGTTTATTGAAAATTGAATAAATTTATTAGCATGAGCCAAGATTGCAAGAATTTTTTTTTTTTTTTTTTTTGGTGATGGAGTCTTGCTCTGTCGCCTAGGCTGGAGTGCAGTGGCACAATGTCAGCTCACTGCAGGCTCCACCTCCTGGGTTCATGCCATTCTCCTGCCTCAGCCTCCCAAGTAGCTGGGACTACAGGCGCCCGCCACCATACCCCGCTAATTTTTTGTATTTTTAGTAGAGACGGGGTTTCACCTTGTTAGCCAGGATGGTCTCGATCTCCTGACCTTGTGATCTGCTCGCCTTGGCCTCCCAAAGTGTTGGGATAACAGGCATGACCCACCACGCCCGGCCCAGTCTTGAACTCTTGACCTCAGGTGATCCACCCGCCTCAGCCTCCCAAAGTGCTGGGATTACAGGCGTGAGCCACCACGCCCGGCTATAACATTTTCAAAGTGGCACATTTTAATATGAATAAACTTTCATATTAATGTGAAGCACACGCCTGGCCAATTGCAAGACTTTAAACACAACTCCTTATTTCTTCAGATTCATCATCTGTAGGCCTTACAAATCCAGACATGCAGAGTTAACTTTCCTCAGGTCTGTTATTAATACATTTGCCATTAATAGTTTACATTCACATTTATCTGTTGTTACCTATTATCATTTATAAACCTTTGAATCAATCTTAATATACTTTTTTAGGTGTGTGTTTAGTATATAAATATATATAATTCTGAGAGTAGGTGATAGGATTCAAGCTTTTAACTAATTTTAAAATATCATTAATTATATCAACACATTAAATAAAATTATATCTATAATATTGATTTACCATCTTAATAAATTAACAGTTTCCTTAAGGAAAAAAGCAGACAAACTACATTTATCATTGTATATACATATTTCAATTTCACTGTAACCATTTATATTCACCAATTGCAGAGTTCAAGTTTATAGGCACAAAAGAAAACCAAGAATTGTCTAGCTTTTTTTAATGAACATACGTTTTATATCACTTTAACAAATTTCAGGGTGGCAAAATAAGCTGGATATAACATCATTCAAAGAAATTTTCACTTCTAATAATCTTTAAGTATTTTATTTGTAAAAATAAAGAGGGATGGTAACTTAAAACTACATATAGTGGCTGGTGTTTGGACCTTTTTCCTAATTAGAAATTGTCCATGTATCCAAAGATTATTTATTAGCTCAGTTTATTATGAGTTAAAGAGATCTTGGCCGGGCACGGTGGCTCAAGCCTGTAATCCCAGCACTTTGGGAGGCCGAGACGGGCCGATCACGAGGTCAGGAGATCGAGACTATCCTGGCTAATACGGTGAAACCCCGTCTCTACTAAAAAATACAAAAAAACTAGCCGGGCGAGGTGGCAGGCGCCTGTAGTCCCAGCTACTCGGGAGG
>NW_012110807.1:681160-692202 GCF_000951045.1 Mandrillus leucophaeus | reverse complement strand
AAAAAAAAAAAAAAAAAAAAAGAGTCATCTATCAAAAGCCAGCTCTTATTAAGTAGGGGGACCAGGAGGCAGGTCTCTCGGTTAAACAAAGTTATTGACTTGTGTTTAGACAGGCAAGACAGAGTATCTCCTCATGAGGTTTTGTTTTAGCCTTTTTGTTCTGAAGT
Organism: Mandrillus leucophaeus; assembly: GCF_000951045.1. NCBI lineage: Eukaryota > Metazoa > Chordata > Mammalia > Primates > Cercopithecidae > Mandrillus > Mandrillus leucophaeus. The sequence goes on along the minus strand of NW_012110807.1, from coordinate 692,035 downwards.
TAATATGTCTTTTAAGTGAATAATCTTGTTTAGAATAACTTTTTTTCTTTTTTCTTTTTTTTTTTTTTTGAGACGGAATCTCGCACTGTCGCCCAGGCTCAAATACAGTGGCACGATCTCGGCTCACTGCAACCTCCACCTCCTGGGTTCAAGTGATTCTCCTGCCTCAGCCTCCCGAGTAGTTGGGACTACAGGCGTGTGCCACCACTCCCGACTAATTTTTTTTTTGTATTTTTACTAGAGACGGGGTTTCACAATGTTGGTCAGGCTGGTCTCGAACTCCTGACCTCATGATCCACCCGCCTGGGCCTCCCAAAGTGCTGGGATTACAGGTGTGAGCCACCACGCCTGGGTATAACAACATTTTCAAAGTGACACATTTTAATATGAATAAACCTTCTATAGTTACATGTCCAGAATGGTTTTTTTTTCTTTTTTTTGTGGAATTTCTTGACTGTTTATTTGTACTAGGTATTTCTTCAGTATATTCATAATGACAGAACAATTGTTTATGATTGATTGATCTCCAAAGTTTCCCAAGAAAAGAGAAAAAGTGGGAGAGGAAGGAAGAAAGAAGTGAGCAGAAGTTGGCTTCAGACAGATAGGAAGGGCTAATTCCCTTCTCTCTTTAAGGAGGCGAGAAGACTTAGATGCAGGGAAACTCATTTTGACATGCCAGCTCAAACCACGGAAGTCAGAGTCAGTTCAGCTGGTTTCAGTAGTAACTCAGGACCTTGACAATTCTGTTAAGCCATGTCCTTTAAAAGCCAGCTCTTATTAAGTAGGGGGATCAAGGGGGAAGCCCTTCAGTTAAACAAAGTTACTGACGTGTCTTTTAGACAGGCAGCACAGAGTATCTCCTCATGAGGTTTTTTTAACCTTTTTGTTCTGAAGTTAATGTGTCTTTTAAATGAATAATCTTATTTATAACAACATTTTCAGAGTGGCAACTGCAGTTTCAGAATGGTGGAATTATACCAGTCAGAGAGAGATGCAAATGATTTAAAATAGGAAGAAAGCAGGTGTTTGGCCTAGAGGACCAGATTAAGAAGACCCCAGGAGAGTTACAATAATTAGTGAAAATGATGCTTCTGCAAACCTCATGTCTACAGAATCTGGTCAAAGACCAGACGCCACCAGGTAGAATCCCAGCACACTCTTCAGCAGTAGATGTCTATCACCATCCTTAGGAAATAGGTCTATGGAAGCTCACTGTAATATCATTTGCTTAACAGGTATACGAAGATGGATCAGCTATAATTTCAGCCCCCAAGGAGCTCACAGTCTGGCTCTTCTTTTGAGGCAAATATTACTAAAGTTGTTGCCTTTATGGTGAGATAAATCTGCCTTGGAGTCAATCCAAGGTGATTTAATTACTGTAGGTAGTTGTACCAATAAGGCTTGTATCCCAGAGAATTCCATATTGCATTCAAGCTTGTTAATAAGCCAGGCCAGCTGTATTTCCTGTGAGGACTTTAAAAAAAATTGCATTCACACATTTAAAAATTAGCATAAGCTGGGTGCAGTAATGCACGCCTGTTGTCCCAGCTACTTGGTAGGCTGAGATGGGAGGATCACTTGAGCCCCAGAAGTTCAAGACCAGCCTGAACAACAAAGTGAAGACCTTGTCTCAAAAAAATTAATTATGACCTAAAATGTTATATGTCTTAATTTATGCAAATGTAAGTATATACTTTTAAATCCCATTCTTACACACAAAAGCTAGCATACTGTGTAACGTATTCTGGACCTATACACCTTTATTTTTTTAACATAACAATATGTCTTGGAGATATTTTCCTATTTGTCTATAGAAAGTCTCATCATTATTTAAAAAAATTTGTTTTTGGCTGGGCACGGTGGCTCACACCTGTAATTCCAGCATTTTGGGAGGCCAAGGCAGGCGAATCACGAGGTCAGGAGTCCGAGACTAGCCTGACCAACATGGTGAAACCCCATCTCTATTAAAAATACAAAAAATTAGCTGGGTGTAGTGGCGGGTGCCTGTAATCCCAGCTACTCGGGAGGCTGAGGCAAGAGTATCGCTTCAACCCGGGAGGCAGAGATTGCAGTGAGCTGAGATCATGCCACTGAACTCCAGTAGGGTGACAGAGTGAAACTCCATCTTAAAAAAAAAAAATTTACTTTTATCTTTCATACCAGCATAGAATTCTATTGTGTGTGTAGGCCATCATCCAGTGGTCTTCAAACTTGTCTGTGTACTCCGTAACAATTTGTTTTGTTTTGAGACGCAGTCTTGCTCTGTTGACCAGGCTAGAGTGCAGTGCCATGATCTCAGCTTACTGTAGCTTCCATCTTCTGGGTTCAAGAGATTCTCATGCCTCAGCCTGTTGAGTAGCTGGCACATGCCACCATACTTGGCTAATTTTTGTATTTTTAGTAGAGATGGGATTTCACTGTGTTGGCCAGGCTGGTCTTGAACTCCTGACTTCAAGTGATCTGCCCGCCATGGCCTCCCAGAGTGCTGGGATTACAGGCTTAAGCTACCGTGCCTGGTCTTCTAACAGGATTTTTAAAAACTGTATTTACCCCCTTGCACATTTAAATTGACATCTAAGATTTTTATTATAAATTTAAATAGTTGTAAAGGATGTATTTTCCATTATATTTTATACATTCCTTAATTATATATATATATATCTCCCTCTCTCTCTCTCTCTCTCTCTCTCCATATACTGTCTCTTATACACATCTAGATGTGTATAAGAGACAGGAGTCTCGCTCTGTCACCAGGCTGGAGTGCAGTGGCGTGATCTCAGCTCACTGCAACCTCCGCCTCCCAGGTTCAAGCGATTCTCCTGCCTCAGCCTCCCTAGCAGCTGGGATTACAGGCACCCGCCACCATGCCCATTTAATTTTTGTATTTTTAGTAGAGATGGGGTTTCACCATGTTGGTCAGGCTGGTCTTGAACTCCTGACCTCAGGTGATCCCCCCACCTCAGCTTTTCAAAGTGTTGGGATTACAGGCGTGAGCTACTGCACCTGCCCTCCCTTAATTATAATTTTTAAAATTTTTGCAGATGCAGATTTATATAAATTGGCAAGCCAGTTTTCTTTATCAAATTAACTGGTCAAAAAAAAAAAAAAAAAAAAAACCACACACACACACAGATTAACTGATCAAACATAGATTTACTTTCTGTCAGTAAAATTTTGACTTCATTTTCTAAATCAAATAAGCATGTTAACCTGGTATTGCCGTGACAACCTTTATCCTAATTTCTTTTCTTTTTTTTTTTTGAGATGGAATCTCACTCTGTCACCCAGGCTGGAGTGCACTGGTGCGATCTCGGCTCACTGCAACCTCTACCTCCCAGTTTCAAACAATTCTTCTGCCTCAGCCTCCCGAGTAACTGGGACTGCAAACATGCACCACCACGCCTGGCTAATTTTTGTATTTTTAATAGAGACAGGGTTTCACCATGTTGGCCAGGTTGGTCTCAAACTCCTAACCTCAGGTGATTCACCCACCTTGGCCTCCCAAAGTGCTAGGATTACAGGCGTGAGCCATTGCACCTAGCCTTTTTATCCCAATTTCAAGATGGGTGGGTAGGTAGGTAGGTAGGCACGTGGGTAGATAGTTATGGCTCTCAGACTTGCCTTGCATTCATCTTTTACATAAAATAAGACAGTGTCACCTTGAAGACTTCTGTGGTGAGATTGTTTAGTCTCTTGCTCTAAACTCCAGCCATACTCTGATGACTCCCACATTTATAAATCCCAGATTTGTATACTCAACTACTTATCTAACAGGTCAAAACTGAACTCTTATCATTCTTACCACATTTGTGTCCACACACGATTGGCTAAGCTAATGGGGCTCAGATTTACCTTGTCACCTGAAACAACTGTAAAACTGGAGAAAATATGTCAAACAATAACTGAAGTTATTAGATCTAAGGTGATTAAGGACAGTGAATCCTGAGACCTGAGAAATAGAGCCCTATGATTGCTCTGATTTAATGCTCAGAGAAAGTTTCCAGACTGCAGTGCGGGGAGAAGGAACATCAGTAGGCCCCAGCAGTCTCTCCCCATTGAAGAGGTAAAACTAAAAATCCAGGGCAGCCAGGGAAGCTAGAGGTCACAGGCAGAGAAACAAAGAGGCAAGAGATGCACAGAGAAGAGAACACTGGACTGGAGATACACAGGGAGCCCACTCGAGTATTCGGTTGAGTACTGATCAGTGCATATATGTGAGGAAACCCCTTATGTCCAGGGAAGGAACCACTCAACAGGATTAGAGAGAACCATTTTTGGAGTTCACACAGGGCCAGAAATAGTTCCTGTTTCCAGTATCGGAGTAGAAAATTTCATGATTCAGGGGTATTGATTATACAAGTACTCAGAAGAGTTGTATTAGTGAAGGTTCTTGAGAGAGAAAGAGAGAGAGAGTGTGTGTGTCTGTGTGTGTGTGCGTGCACGCACATGTGAAGAGATTTATTATAAGGAATTGCCTCATGTGATTATGGAGGCTGACAGGTCCCAAAATCTGCAGGGTGAGTCAGCAAGATGGAGACTCAGGAGAGCCAGTGGTGTGGCTATAGTCCAAAGGTTGACCGGCTCAAGACCCAGGCAGAGCCAATGTTTTGGTTCAAGTCCAAAGGCAGAGAAAAGTTGATGTCTCAGTTTGAAGGCAGTTAGGCAGGAAGAATTCTCTTCTACTCAGGAAAGGGTCAGATTTTTTGTTCAATTCAGGCCTTTAACAGATTGAATGGGGCTTACCCACATTAGGGAGGCCAAGCTGCTTTACGCAGTCTGCCAGACTAATGTCTGACCAAAGATCTGAGCACCTATGGCCTAGTCAAGTTGACACATAATGTTAATCATCACAAAGATCTTGCCTCAATAGTTGGGAAAAATTAATCCTAGAATAAATGCTCTTCTGGTCTTGCTTAGCAAAGGTTAAGAGCAAGACCAAAAAGATCAAACCATTTCCAAACAAAAGCTGAAGAATATTTTTAGGGATACAAAACTATCTAGGACCCAGTGTGGTAAAATGCACAATGTTTACCAGCCATTCTAGAATTACTAGGTATGAGCAGAAGTAGTAAAATACAAGCAAAAACTGACCAAAAATGAGACGGATGATATAAGTAGTACATTACAGACATTAGTCATTATAATTGTATTCCATGTATTAAATAAGCTAAAGAAAAGATTCAATATGTTAAGTAAAGACATGAAAGATGATGGCTGGGCACAGTGGCTCACGCCTGTAATGCCAGCACTTTGGGAGGCCAAAGTGGGCGGGTCACCTGAGGTCAGGAGTTCGAGACCAGCCTGGCCAACATGGTGAAACCCCATCTCTACTAAAAATACAAAAATTAGTCGGATGTGGTAGCGCGTGCCTGTAATCCCAATTACATGGGAGGCTGAGACAGGAGAATCACTTGAACTTGGGAGGCGGAGGTTGCAGTAAGCCAAGATTCGTACCACTGCACTCTAACCTGGGCAAGAGAGCAAGATTCCATCTCCAAATAAAGAAAAAAAAGAAAGGTATAGAGATGAAAAATACACTGAATGAAGACTCTCAGAATAAACATTGCACAAGTAAAGATTTGTGATTTTGAAGACTTAACCATAGAAACGATCCAAAGTGAAGCAGACAAAAAAAAAAAAAAAGAAACCCTGAAAAACATACATGAACACAGCATCAGTGAAGTGAGAGACAACATCAAGTAGCCAAATGTATGTGGAACTGGAGTCCCTGAAGGAAGGGAGGGCATGAGGGACCAAAAAAAAAAAAAAAAAAGAAGAGAGAGAGAGAAAAATGGCTGAAAAATGTCCAAGTGTAATGAAAGCAGTTAACACAAAGATCCAAGAATCTTGAGGAACTGCAAGCACAGGAAACATAAAGAAAAACTATATACTAAGGCACATCCTAAGCAAATTGCTTAAAACCATGGTTTAAAGTGGCCAAAGTAAGATCAGGGTGACACCAGATTTCTCATTGGAAACAATGTAAGCCAGGTAACAGTGGAACAATATATTTAAAGCAAAGAAAGAAAACAGTTGTCTACCTAGAATTCTTTCCTCAGTGAAAATACCTTTCAAAAATGAAGGCAAAATAAGGTATCTTTCAGGCATTAAAAAAAAAAAGGAAGAATTTATTACCAGTAGATATACAGTACAAGAAATATCAAAGGATGTTAATTAAAGCAGAAAGAGAATGATACCTGGTAGAAAACTGGAACCACAAGGAGTCCCAGGCTGCAGTGAGCTATGATCGTACCACTGCATTCCAGCCTGGGTGACAGAGTGAGACCCTCTGTCTAAATAAACAAACAAATAAAAGAAAACTGGAGCTATAAAAAGAAATGAAGACAATGCAAAGGGTAACTAAATGGATAAATACATAAGATATTTTTTCTTTTTGTTTCAATCTCATTAAAAGATATGTCTTAGAGGTAATTACACATTATAGCATTTATAACTTACGTAGAAGTAAAGCTTATGACAATAGTAGCACAAAGACTGCGAGTGGGAGAACAAGTATACTCTTGTAAGCTTTTTACACTACATGTGAAGTTGTATAATATCAATCGAAGGTAGACTGTGATAAGTTAAAGATGCATATGATAAACTCTATAGTAGCAGAGTTGTAGCTAATGAGCCAACAACAATAAAAAGTTGTGATAAAAATCTTTAAATAATCCAAAAGATGGCAGGAAAAAAAAAACCGGAAAAGCAAACAGAACAGATGTGACAAATATGAAACAAAGAGCAAGATGGTAGGTTAAAATTCGTATCAGTAATTAATTCATCATTAAGGACCAGGCAGAGTGGCTCACACCTGTAATCCCAGCACTTTGGGAGGGGGGTTAGGAGGATCACTTGAAGCCAGGAGTTTGAGACCAGCCTTGGAAGCCAAGTGAGACCCCATCTCTACAAAAAAAAAAAAAATTAGCCGGGTGTGGTGGTGTAGTTCCACTCAGGAGGCTGTGGTGGGAGGATCACTTGAGCCCATGAGTTTGAGACTGCATTGATCTCTGATCACACCACTGCACTCCAGGGTGACAGCGAGATTGTTTTGGTATCTTAAAAAAAATCCTCATTAAAAGCAGACATTGTGAGATTGGATAAAAAAGCAAGACCCATTCATATTTATATTTATATGCTGTCTACAGTTATCCCACTTTGAATATAAAACTACAGATACGTTAAAAGCAAAAGAGTGGGAAAAGATGTTAATACGTTAGCATTAATGAAAAGAAAACCTTAGTGACATATTAAACAAACTATATTTTAAAATGAATGTCACCAAGGATAAAGGAGAATTATTTCATAATAATAAAGAGATAAATTCATCAAGACATAATTCTAAATGTTTATGCATGTATTAACAGAGATTCAAAATACAAACTTTTCAAGGAGAAATAAATTTATAATTATAGTTGAAGGTTTTAACAACTGTCTCACAAAAACCGATAGAACAAGTAGACAAACAAAAATCAATGAGGATATAGAAGATTTGGGCAATATAATCAACTGACTTGACTTAATTGATGTTCAGTAGAACATTCGACCCCTAAACAGCAGAACACACGTTCTTTTCAAGTGCATATGGAACTATTTCCAAGACAAATCATTTTCTGGGCCATTTAAAAGCCTCAATAGGCCGGGTGTGGGGCGCGGTGGTTCACAGCTGTAATCCCAGCACTTTGGGAGGCCTAGGCAGGCGGATCACCTGAGGTCAGGAGTTTGAAACAAACCTGGCCAACATAGTGAAACCCCATCTCTACTAAAAATAACAAAAATTAGCTGGGTGTGGTGGTAGGCGCCTGTAATCCCAGCTACTCGGGAGGCTGAGGCAGGAGAATCACTTGAACCGGGGAGGCAGAGGTTGCAGTAAGCCGAGATTGCGCTACTGCACTCCAGCTGTGCAACAGCGAGACTCCATCTCGGGGTGAAAAAAAAAAAAAGCCTCACTGAATGTAAGCTGATTCAATTTGTAGAAAGTATGATCTCTGGCCGGGTGCGGTGGCTCACGCCTATTATCCCAACACTTTAGGAGGCTGAGGCAGGCAGATCACGAGGTCAGGAGATCGAGACCATCCTGGCTAACACGGTGAAACCCCGTCTCTACTAAAAATACAAAAAATCAGCTGGGCGAGGTGGCGGGCGCCTGTAGTCTCAGCTACTCAGGAGACTGAGGCAGGAGAATTGCTTTAACCCAGGAGGCGGAGGTTGCAGTGAGCCGAGATGGCGCCATTGCACTCCAGCCTGGGTGACAGAGCGAGACTCTGTCTCCAAAAAAAAAAAAAAAAGTATGATCTCTGACCACATTAAATGAGGAATTAATAACAGAAAGGTATCTGGAAGATCTTTCAAATATTTGGAAAATAACATAATTTTAAATAAATCACGGGTCAAAGAAAAAAATCAAAAGTGAAGTTAGTAAGTATCTGGAACTGAATGAAGGTGAAAGTGCCACATAAAATTTGTGGGATGGAGCTAAAGAGAAATTTATATTAGTACAGATGGTCCCTGACTTATGATGTCTCAACTTACATTTTTCAATTTTATGATAGGTTTTTCAGGATGTAACCCAATTTTAAGTTGAGCATCTATATTAGAAAAGAACAGAGGTCCCAAATCAATGACCTTGGGGTCCCACTTTAAGAAATTAGAAAAAAATGAAGACTAGTGAAACCCCATTATTAAGCAGAAGAAAAAGCCAGTGTGGCCAAGCGGGGTGGCTCACGTCTGTAATCTCAGCACTTTGGGAGGCTAAAGCAGACAGATCACAAGGTCAGGAGATCGAGACCATCCTGGCCAACATGGTGAAACCCCATTTCTACTAACCATACAAAAATTAGGTACCTGAGCGTGGTGGCGCTTGCCTGTGTAATCCTAGCTACTCAGGAGGCTGAGGCGGGAGAATTGCTTTAACCAGGGAGTCGGAGGTTACAGTGAGCCAAGATCGTGCCATTGTACTTCAGCCTGGCGACAGAACGAGACTCCGTCTCAAAAAAAAAAAAAAAAAGAAAAGAAAAAGAAAAAGCCAGTGTGGAAATCAATGAAACAGAAAACTAGTACAGAAATCATGAAACCAAAAGCTAGTTATTTGAGAGAACAATGAAACTAATAAACCTTTATCCAGACTGATCCGGGGGAAAAAGGGAAGACGATAACTGTAATATCAGGAATGAAAGAGATGGCATCACACAGATTCTAAAGATATTGAAAGTGTAATAAGTGAATATTGATCAGCAATCTAGAAGAAACAGATTCCTTGAATGACACAAACTGCCAAAGTTCACTCATCTAAATAGCCCCAAATGTGTTCAAGATACTGAGTTCGTAGTTAAAAACCTTCCCACAAGGAAAACTCTAGGCCTGGGTTGCTCCATGGGTGAATTCTACCAATGATTTAAGGAAGAAACAGTATTAATTCTATACAACCTTTTCAGAAAATAGAAAAGGAGGTAATGAAACTTCTGTCTCATTCCATGAAGTCAGTCTGATACCAAAACCAGACAAGGACATTACAGGAACAGAAAACTAGACCAACATCCCTCATGATTCTTAAAATTTTAGCAAGTCCACTTTAGCAAATTAACAACAGATCCTTGTGATCATCTCAGTAGATGCAGTAGATGCATTTGGCAAAATCTGATGTCCGCTTCTGATAGGCAAATTAGGAATGGAAGGGAATTTTCTCAACCTGATGAAGGGCATCTATGGAAAACCTTCAGCTTACATCATATTTCATGATGAAAGACTAAATGCTTTCCACCCCTAATATCAGAAACGAAGAAAGGAAGTCAGCCATCACTGCTTCTACACAGCATTGTACTAGAGGCTCCAGTTTGTCCAGTACAGCTAGGCAAAGGAATAAAAGACATCGAGATTGAAAAGGGAGAAGCGAAGTTGTCTTTATGCTCAGATGACATGATTGCCTGTGTAAAACAAATGATGAAATCTACAAAAAAGCTACAACAACTGATAAGTGAATTTAGCAACTTGTAAGATGTAAATTGAATGTAAAAGCAGTTCTATTTGTATATACCAGCAACAAATTGGAAACTGAAATGAAATAAGAGTACCATTTACAGTAGCATAAAAAATACTTAAGGATCCATCTGGCAACAGGTGTGCAAGACCATCATAATGAAGACTACAGAATATCATGGAGAGGAATTAGAAGGCCTGAATTAATGAAGAGATCACTAAATTTATGGATTGGACAACTGTAAATGTCACTTCTATCCCACATAATTTATAGAAGCAACCCACTCCAATAAAAATCCCAGCAGGTTTTTAGTGAAAATAAATCAGCTGATTCTAAAATGCATGTGCACAAAGGATCTAGAGTAGCCAAAATAAGCTCCTCTGTCTGACTTGAAGTCTTACTATAAATGAAAATAATCAGACAGGCTGGGCATGGTGGCTCATGCCTATAATCCCAGCACTTTGGGAGGCTGAGGCAGGTGGATCACCTGAGGTCAGGAGTTCCAAACCAGCCTGGCCAACATGGTGAAATCCGATCTCTACTAAAAGTACAAAAATTAGCTGAGCATGATTGCACACGCCTGTAATCCCAGCTACTCTGGAGGCTGAGACAGGAGAATCACTTGAACCCGGGAGGCGGAGGTTGCAGTGAGCTGAGATCATGCCACTGCACTCCAGCCTGGGCGACAGAGTAAGACTCTCTCAAAATAAATAACTAAAAATAAAAAACTGAACTTCATATTTTGTCCCCAAATATGATATAGTCACTTCTTCCTTTGTTCAGTTAAACCCAGCTTCATGTTTCTGCTTTCTAGGCCAATAACTTTGGGATCTTCCTTGACTCTTCTTTTTCTCTTAAACCCTGCACCAATCTTTCAGGTACCTGTAACTTCAGAATCT
>NW_012110807.1:677179-679950 GCF_000951045.1 Mandrillus leucophaeus | reverse complement strand
TAATATCAGGAATGAAAGAGATGGCATCACACAGATTCTAAAGATATTGAAAGTGTAATAAGTGAATATTGATCAGCAATCTAGAAGAAACAGATTCCTTGAATGACACAAACTGCCAAAGTTCACTCATCTAAATAGCCCCAAATGTGTTCAAGATACTGAGTTCGTAGTTAAAAACCTTCCCACAAGGAAAACTCTAGGCCTGGGTTGCTCCATGGGTGAATTCTACCAATGATTTAAGGAAGAAACAGTATTAATTCTATACAACCTTTTCAGAAAATAGAAAAGGAGGTAATGAAACTTCTGTCTCATTCCATGAAGTCAGTCTGATACCAAAACCAGACAAGGACATTACAGGAACAGAAAACTAGACCAACATCCCTCATGATTCTTAAAATTTTAGCAAGTCCACTTTAGCAAATTAACAACAGATCCTTGTGATCATCTCAGTAGATGCAGTAGATGCATTTGGCAAAATCTGATGTCCGCTTCTGATAGGCAAATTAGGAATGGAAGGGAATTTTCTCAACCTGATGAAGGGCATCTATGGAAAACCTTCAGCTTACATCATATTTCATGATGAAAGACTAAATGCTTTCCACCCCTAATATCAGAAACGAAGAAAGGAAGTCAGCCATCACTGCTTCTACACAGCATTGTACTAGAGGCTCCAGTTTGTCCAGTACAGCTAGGCAAAGGAATAAAAGACATCGAGATTGAAAAGGGAGAAGCGAAGTTGTCTTTATGCTCAGATGACATGATTGCCTGTGTAAAACAAATGATGAAATCTACAAAAAAGCTACAACAACTGATAAGTGAATTTAGCAACTTGTAAGATGTAAATTGAATGTAAAAGCAGTTCTATTTGTATATACCAGCAACAAATTGGAAACTGAAATGAAATAAGAGTACCATTTACAGTAGCATAAAAAATACTTAAGGATCCATCTGGCAACAGGTGTGCAAGACCATCATAATGAAGACTACAGAATATCATGGAGAGGAATTAGAAGGCCTGAATTAATGAAGAGATCACTAAATTTATGGATTGGACAACTGTAAATGTCACTTCTATCCCACATAATTTATAGAAGCAACCCACTCCAATAAAAATCCCAGCAGGTTTTTAGTGAAAATAAATCAGCTGATTCTAAAATGCATGTGCACAAAGGATCTAGAGTAGCCAAAATAAGCTCCTCTGTCTGACTTGAAGTCTTACTATAAATGAAAATAATCAGACAGGCTGGGCATGGTGGCTCATGCCTATAATCCCAGCACTTTGGGAGGCTGAGGCAGGTGGATCACCTGAGGTCAGGAGTTCCAAACCAGCCTGGCCAACATGGTGAAATCCGATCTCTACTAAAAGTACAAAAATTAGCTGAGCATGATTGCACACGCCTGTAATCCCAGCTACTCTGGAGGCTGAGACAGGAGAATCACTTGAACCCGGGAGGCGGAGGTTGCAGTGAGCTGAGATCATGCCACTGCACTCCAGCCTGGGCGACAGAGTAAGACTCTCTCAAAATAAATAACTAAAAATAAAAAACTGAACTTCATATTTTGTCCCCAAATATGATATAGTCACTTCTTCCTTTGTTCAGTTAAACCCAGCTTCATGTTTCTGCTTTCTAGGCCAATAACTTTGGGATCTTCCTTGACTCTTCTTTTTCTCTTAAACCCTGCACCAATCTTTCAGGTACCTGTAACTTCAGAATCTATCCAGGTCATATCCACTTTTCACAACCTCTGCTTGTCCAAGCCCCTGTCATCTCTTACTTGGATGATTTCATTAGCCTGCTGGCCAGGGTCCCTGCTTCTGCTGGTATTTCCTTAGTCTCTTCTCCCTATAGCAGCCAGAGTTAATCATTTTAAATGTCATATTTCTGTCTCATCTCAGCTGCAAACCTTCCATTGTCTTCCCAGCTCCTTTTAAATAAGCACCAGAGGCCGGGTGCAGTGGTTCACACCTGTAATCCCAGCACTTTGGGAGGTCAAGGCGGGCAGATCACTTGAGGTTAGGAGTTGGAGACCAGCCTGGCCAATGTGGTGAAACCCCATCTCTACTAAAAATACAAAAATTAGCTAGGCATGGTAAGAGGGTGTCTGTAATCCCAGCTACTTGGGAGGCTAAGGCAAGATAATCACCTGAACCCAGGAGGCAGAGGTTGCATTGACCCAAGACTGTGCCACTGCACTCCAGCCTGGGCAACAAGAGCGAGACTCCGTCTCAAAAAATATAAATAAACAAACAAATACCAGAGCCCCGGCAGTCACCTGTGAGGCTTCACCCCATGTCCCCACCCACTATAACCTCTGCCTTACCTTCTTTTACACTCCTTCTTGCTGACTCTGTTCCTTCCACATTGGCCTCTTTGCTCGTGCTTGAATGATCCCCAGTCATCCTCCCTGCCCAGTGCCTTTGCACTTGCTGTTCTCTCTGCCAGGAAGGTGCTTCCTCCATAGTTCACTCTTCACCTCCTTTGGGTCTTTGCTCAGTTGTCATCTTCAGTGATGGCTCTTCTGATCACCTTATTGAATTTTTACTTTTTAATTAAAAAAATTTTTTTTGTAGAGATGGAGTCTCACTATGTTGCCCAGGTTTATCTCAAACTCCTGGACTCAAAGATCCTCCTGCCTCAGCTTCCCAAAGTGCTGGGATTACAGGTGTGAGCTACCGCACCTGGCCCCTGATCACCTTATTTAAAATTGCAGTTCCCAGCCCCCAACCCCAGCATCTCCGTTCCTCTTTTTTTTTTTTTTTTTTTTTTTTT
>NW_012110807.1:669594-677129 GCF_000951045.1 Mandrillus leucophaeus | reverse complement strand
TTTTTTTGAGACAGAATCTTGCTCTGTCGCCAGGCTGGAGTGCAGTGGCACAATGTTGGCTCACTGCAACCTCTGCCTCCTGGGTTTAAGCGATTCTCCTGCCTCAGCCTCCTGAGTAGCTGGGATTACAGTTGCGCACCACCATGCCTGGCTAATTTTTGTATTTTTGGTAGAGACGGGCTTTCACCATGTTGGTCAGGCAGGTCTCGAACACCTGACCTCGTGATCCACGCGCCTCAGCCTCCCAAAGTGCTGGGATTATAGGCATGAGCCACCGTGCCCGGCCCCCGATTCCTCTTAACGTGCTTTTTTTTTTTTTTCTCCCTATCAGTTGTTACCGTCTTACACAGTTTGTAATTAACTAGTTCTTTTTGTTATCTGACTTCCCCCACTAGAATGTGAGCTCTGGCAGGGCAGGGACTTTTTGCCTGTATTTTACCGTCATAATCCTAGAGCCTAAGATAGTACCTATTTCTTAGTAAGTACTCAGTAAGTGTTTGTGGAATACTTTATTTTCCCTTCCTTCCCCTTCCCCCTCCCCTCTCCCCTCCTCCTTCCCCTCCCTTCTGTTCTGTTCCTGAGTCTCTCTCTGTCACCCAGGCTGTAGTGCAGTGGCATGATCTTGGATCGCTACAACCTCTGCCTCCCAGGTTTAAGCGATTCTCCTGCTTCAGCCTCCCGAGTAGCTGGGACTACAGGCCTGCACCACCATGCCCGGCTAATTTTTGTATTTTTAGTGAAGACGGGGTTTGACCATGTTGGCCAGGCTGGTCTCGAACTCCTGACCTCAAGTAATCCGCTTGCCTCGGCCTCCCAAAGTGCTGGGATTACAGGCATGAGCCACCACGCCCAGCTGTGTTTATTTCTTAATGACACTTCGCAGCTTTTCTCTCACGTCTTTCCCTCTAAAGTGATGTATTCTCAGCTTGGCCTGTAATTCGGTGCCCAGGACTGTTTAAACCCATGGGGACACATGAGGGGCATTCCTCTCCTGTGTGAGAGGGAGAGGGTGATTTTGAAAGCAACATCAGGAAAGGAGAACTGGCAGGGATGTCCTCGGGCAGATCAGTTTTAGAAAAGCTTATGTATGACATTGAGGATCTGAAAGTTGTTTCCTTTTTTTTTTCAAGACAGAGTCTCGCTCTGTCGCCCAGGCTGGAGTGCAGTGGCCGGATCTTGGCTCACTGCAAGCTCCGCCTGCCGGGTTTACGCCATTCTCCTGCCTCAGCCTCCCAAGTAGCTGGGACTACAGGCGCCCGCCACCTCGCCCAGCTAGTTTTTTGTATTTTTTAGTAGAGATGGGGTTTCACTGGGTTAGCCAGGATTGTCTCGATCTCCTGACCTTGTGATCCGCCCATCTTGGCCTCCCAAAGTGCTGGGATTACAGGCTTGAGCCACCGCGCCCGGCCTGTTTATCTGCATACTTCTGGAAAAGTTTCGTGTACTCCCATCTAGCCCTAAATATATCCCATTTTGAAGGTCAACCTGGAGTTTAACTTAATGATGGACACTTTTGTTATTTAAACAGTGATACAGTGACACCACACACACACACACACACACACACACACACACACGGAGAAATATGAGTGTGTGTATATATATATATATATGATGTATATTTCGTTGTATAAAAGAGTAAATGCATTTCCAATTTTGACAGATGTTGAATATTGCCAAATGCCCCTTATGGGGCTCCTTGAGAATAGGAAGTCAGAAATGCAAGCACTAACCAGGCTTAGCAGCTAGTATTCCTTTAGTGACGTGCAACTATACAGGAGAGTCAAAGACAGTTTTGTCACCTTCAGTAGTCAAAAGCTGCAGAATTAATTGAATGGTGCTCTTAGTCCTTAGGAGACTTGTATGCACTCTCATCTGTATGCAGCTTACTGGCAGGAGGGTGAACACCCAGGGTTCTGGGCACTGTTTTTCATTAAGTTTTCTTGCTCGTTTGCTCTGAAAGTGATGAGATACAAGCCAGGTTTCCCAGTTACATCCAGCCAGGCCTGACTGTCCAGCTTCTTCATATGAGTTGCTAGACACCTGCCCCTTGTCCTGTAGCCCAAAGGCTCCTAAATCCCTTTTGTGAAGTGTTGGTTGATTATGGATTTTAGGGGAAGCCAGTCTGGTGTCTGTAGATTAGCAGACTTACTCTTTCTAGTCAATAAATTGTCAGTGGTCATTTTCTAAAAGCCCTTGACAAGAAGAAGCTGAGGAAAATTTACTTGAGACCTTACATTAGGTGACAGACTCAGCCAGGATAGCTCAGAGCAGCCATCTGGTTCAGCCTCCATTTTGCGGATGAGTGAGGCTGGAGTGAGGATGTGCCTCACCTAGACTCTCAGACTCTCCTAGACTCTCAGAACCTACTGGAACCCAGGACCCTGCCCTCCTGCATGACTTCTCTCTATTACCCACAGCTGCCTCTCCATGGCCACCAGTGCTCTCCCAGACAGGTAAAGAGAGGTTTGTATTAGAGAAGGACACATGTAGCGTGGATTTCTACCACGTTGGGTGACAGTGGATAAAGCTACTTGTGTTCAGACTTCTGGTCTGTATCCCACTTTGAGTCTCATAAGGCAGAAAGAATCAAGAGGGAAAGACCGGGCATGGTGGCTCATGCCTGTAATCCCAGCACTTTTGGAGGATGAGGTGGGCAGGTCACTTGAGGCCAGGAGTTCAAGACCAGCCTGGCCAATGTGGCGAAACCCCATCGCTACTAAAAATACAAAAATTTGTTGGGCATAGTGGTGCAAACCTGTAGTCACAGCTACTCAGGAGGCTGAGGCAGGAGAATCACTTGAACCAGGGAGTCAGAGATTGCAGTGACCCGAGATCGCGCCACCACACTCCAGCCTGGGCAACAGAGCGAGACTCAGTCTTGAAAAATAAATAAATAAGTAAAATAATCAAGAGGGAAAGAAACCAAATGGGGCATAGATCACAAGCACTCCTTTAGTACCATTTATATAATTCCCAGTGGCCAAATCACTCAGAGTGCAGCGATGGAGTCCCCTCTCACAACACCTAAGAGGTGCCACTCACAGGGAAGCACCAAGCCTGGGCCTTAGCAGTGGACTTTCTGAGGAAAGAGGCCTTGCAGAAGGAAAATGGTGGTGGAGGTGTTTAACTTTGTGTGTGTGTGTATGTGTGTGTAAAACACTTATACATAATGAAGCATCTTAACTGTTTTTATACATCTGTTGGATTAAGTACATTCCTACTAATGTGCAACCATCACCATCATCCACCTCCAGAACCCTTTTCATCTTGCAAAATTTAACACTATACCCATTAAACAATAACTCCCCTTTTCCCTCCCCCAGCTCCTGGCAACCACCATTCTGCTTTCTGTCTCTATGAGTTTGACTCTCCCAAGTACCTTATATAAGTAGAATTAAACGTATTTGTCTTTTTGTGAGTGTCTCAGTTCACTTACCATAATGTCTTCGAGGTTCTTCCATGTGTGGCATATGACAGAATGTCCTTCCTTTTCAGTCTGACTGATGAAGGGATTTACTTCTTTCATTTTTCGTGTTTTGTTTTCTATATGCCTTACAGCTTTTTTGTCTCTCATTTCCTGCATTACTGTCTTTTTATTCTGTGTAGTTGATTTTTTGTAGTAAAACATTTAAGTTCCTTTCTTATTTCCTTTTGTATATATTCCATAGCTATTTTCTTCGTGGTTACCATGGTACTGTGGTTTCAGTGTGTCCCCCAAAGTTCACATGTTAGAAACTTGATCTCTAATGCAGAGGTCTTGGGAGGTGGGGCCCAATAGGAAGTGTTTGGGTCCTGGGGCCACCGCCATTACGAATGGATTAATGCTGTGGGAGGGGGAGGGGTTTGTTATCGTAGGAATCAGTTCCTTATAAAAGGATGAGTTTGGTCTGGGCGCAGTGACTCACACGTCTAATCCTGCACTTTGGGAGGCCAAGGTGGGCGGATCACTTGAGGCCAGGAGTTCGAGACCAAAACCTGGGTGAA
Organism: Mandrillus leucophaeus; assembly: GCF_000951045.1. Taxonomy (NCBI): domain Eukaryota; kingdom Metazoa; phylum Chordata; class Mammalia; order Primates; family Cercopithecidae; genus Mandrillus; species Mandrillus leucophaeus. The sequence continues at coordinate 673,142 of NW_012110807.1, read as the reverse complement.
ACCACGTCTCTACAAAAAATACAAAAATTGGGCCGGGCGTGGTGGCTAACACCTGTAATCCCAGCACTTTGGGAGGCCGAGGCAGGCAGATCACGAGGTCAGGAGATCGAGACCATCTTGGCTAACACAGTGAAACCTGGTCTCTACTAAAATACAAAAAAATTAGCAGGGCGTGGTGGTGGGCGCTTCTGTAATCCCATCTACTCTGGAGGCTGAGACAGGAGAATGACGAACCCAGGAGGCGGAGCTTTCAGTGAGCCGAAATTGCGCCACTGCACTCCAGCCTGGGTGACAGAGCAAGACTCCGTCTCAAAAAAAATACAAAAATTAACCAGGTCTGGTGGCACATGCCTGTAGTCCCAGCTACTCAGTAGGCTGAGGTGATGGGAGGATCGCTTGAGCCCAGGAGGCGGAGGTTACTGTGAGCCAACATTGTGCCACTGCACTCCAACCTGGGCAACAGAGTGAGACCCTGTCTCAAAAACAAAAAACAAAAAAGGATGAATTTGGCCTCCTTTTCTCTCTCTTACCCTCTTTGCCATTCTGTCATTGATGATGAACCCTTGGCCAGATGCAGTCCCCACGTCTAGGACTTCCCAGCCTCTAGAACTGTGAAAAATAAATTTCTGTTTATTATAAATTATCTAGTCTGTGGTATTCTGTCGTGGCAGCACAAAACACTAAGATAGAAAATAGTTCCAAGAAGTTGGGTTGTTGCTATAACAAATACCTGGAAATGTATTGGTGGCTTTGGAACTGGGTAAGGAACAGAAGCTGGAAGAATTTGGAGGAGCAGGCTAGAAAAAGCCTGTATTGTCCTGAACTGAGCCAATTTGAGAGTGATTCTAGTGAGAGCTGAAGAGAACTGTAAGGAACTATGGAACTTCCCAGTGATCACTTAAGTGGTTGTGATCATAATGTTGATAGAAGTATAGACAGTAAAGGCCATTCTGATGAGGTCCCAGGTAGAAACGGTGAATTCTTATTGGAAGCCGGATAAAGGCATTCCTTGTTGTATATAAAGCCTTGAAGAACTTGGGTGAATTGTATCCATGCCCAAGGGCTTTAAGGAAGGCAGAATTTAAAAGTGATGAACTGGGATATCTGTCAGAAGAAATTTCTAAGCCAAATATTAAGGTGCTATGTGGCCTCTTTTAACTGCATACAATAAAATGAGAGAGAAAAGAAATGATTTAAAGACAGAATTTATAATTTATGAGGGAAGCATAACATAAAGATTTGGAAAATTGACAGCCTAGCTAAGTAAAGAACAACAACAACAAAAAACATGCAGGGGTGTGGCCAAGTGACCCTCTGATAAAGGAATTAGCATGGCTAGAAAGAGTCCAGGTGCTATACATCAAGATAATGGCAGAACAACCCAGAAGCCATTTCAAAGATCTATGAGGCAGCCCTGAGAGAGTGGCCCTAGGCAGCTTTGGAAAATCAGCATTTGCTGTCCAGTGCTGCCTCAGGTCTCTGCTCACCGCATTCTGGCCCAGTGGCCCTCAGCCACCCAGCCATGGCTCAAGCAGGCCCAGGTGCGGTTAGTTCATGCTGCTGCTCTGGAGGGTGCAAGTGGCAAGCCTTGGAGGCATCTATGTAGTGCCAACTCTGCAGGTGTCCAGAGTGCCTGGACTGGCAGCCTCCACTGAGATTTAAAAGGATGTATCAGATATCGTGGGGACCCAGGCAGACATAAGCCACAGGGGCAGAGCCATCACAAAGAGCTCCCACTACAGCAATGCCTAGTGGAGCTGCAGTGCTGGGGCTGCTGCACCAGACCCCAGAACTGTAGCACCACCGGTAGCAGCTCTATCCTGGGCAAGCTGCAGGCACAAGACTCTAACACGTAAAAGTTACAGCATGAGCTGAGCGCAGCAAAGCCATAGGGGCAGGGCTGCCTGAAACCTTGGCCTCTTGCCCCACTAGTGTGCTCAGAAGGCAGGCACATGGAGTCAAAAAGATTATTCTCTTAACTTAATGCTGTTTGCCCTGTTAGGTTTTGGACTTACTTGGGACCAGTTAGTTACCCCTTTCTTCTTGCCTATTTCTCACTTTTGGAATGGGAATGTCTATCCTATGCCTGCCCCGCTATTGTGTTTTGGAAATAGATAACTTGTTTCCTTTCACAGGCTCATGGCTGGAGGGAATTTGCCTTAGGATGAATTGTGACTTGAGTCTCACCCATATCTGACTTAGATGAAACTCTGGAATGTTTAGTTGATGCTGGAACAAGTTAAGACTTTCGGGGCAATTAGGATGAAAGGAATGGTGAAACTCTAGAGCTCCGAAATAGTACTGTCACTCAGATTTAGGTGGGGAGACAGATTCCTGGTGCTTCCTATTCTGCCACTTTCCCAGAATCCTTTCCCCAGGAAAATAGTGTTTTTATTGAGATATAATTTACGTACAATAAAATGTACCCATTTTAATGAGCAGCACTGAGTTTTAACAATGCATACAGTCATGTAACTACCACCACACTTGAGATACAGAACCATTCCCTGTCCCCCATGTTTCCCTCATTTTTTATTTTTTTATTTTTTTATTTTTTTTGAGATGGAGTCTCACTGTATTGCCCAGGCTGGAGTGCAGAGTGGTGCTATCTCAGCTGACTACAACCTCTGCCTCCCTGGTTCAAGCGATTCTCCTGCCTCAGCCTCCCAAGTACCTGGGATTACAGGAATGCACCACCACACCTGGCTAATTTTTGTAGTTTTAGTAGAGACAGGGTTTCACCATCTTGGCCAGGCTGGTCTTGAACTCCTGACCTCAGGTGATCCCCCCCACCTTGGCCTCCCAAAGTGCTGGGATTACAGGCGTGAGCCACCGCACTGCTCTCCCTCATTCTTTTGTTGTCAGTCATCCCCCCAGCCCTGGCAACTGCTGCTCAATTTTGCTTATTACAGAATGTCATATAAGTAGAATTATAAAGTATCTAAGCTTTTAAGTCCTAATGCATTTAAGATCTGTAAAAAGTGAAGTAGAGGTTCCTCTTCAAAGACTTTCCTCCTCATCTAATTAGGAATAAATAGTAACTTCTCTTAGAAGCAAAATTTATTCAAAGACCTGTGCTAACATTCTTACATATCTGCTAGCCGTAATAAAGAAATCAATGTACTTTATATTCCTAGCTCTCACAATTTAGCCTAAATACTTGCCCTGGCATGCTTGTACTGGTCCAAGCAAGCATGAGGTCATAGCCTGTTCCTCTTCCTTATTTAAAGGCTTTTTTATCTTTCTCAGCACTCCACAAGTTACTTCCTCCTTCCTTTGTTCTCCTCTGCCTTTGCTGCTTTTAAAAAGTTCCAAGTTACTAGCCAATCAGGACAAATACAGAATGTGAGGTCCCGTTCCAGCCAGTGGAAACTGGACACAGCAGTAGGGTGGACGCATCAGGTGATGAATGAGCCTGTCTCCTTTGTTCAGTGTATTCTTGTGGCAAAACTGCTGGCGAGTGTACCCTTTCTGCAGAAAGTAAAAAATGGCCTTGCTGAGGCAATTAAATTTATGTTCAAGTGCTATTTCTTTTTTTTTTTTTTTTT
>NW_012110807.1:667495-668209 GCF_000951045.1 Mandrillus leucophaeus | reverse complement strand
AAAAAAAAAAAAAAAAAAATTCAGCTTATCAGTGATTTCTTTTAAGGTTCATGCATTTCGTATTATAGCTAAGAAATCTTCACCTAACTCAAGTTTACAAAGATTCTTCTGTTTTTTTTCTAGAAATTTTATAAGTTTTAATTCAACTTTTAGGCTTATAATTCATTCCACATTAAATGCTGTATGTGGTGCCAGGTACTGCTTGAGAATCATCATTTTGTATAGGGATTTCAGATGTTCTAGCACCATTTGTTCAACAGATAGCCTCTTTTCATTAAATTGCCCTTTCACCTTTGTGGAAGATCAGTTCAGCCTTATGTATGGGTCACATATGTTTTTAATTGATTTCTAAATTCTGAAAGGAAAATGATAAAGAGGAAGATTCTTTTACCGTATCTGCATTTCCCATTTCTCCCCCAAGAATGCTTTCCTAACACCTGCAGGCAGAATTAACCACTCTGGGCTCCTGTAGCTATTGTGCGTATATTTATGATTGAGTTTTTCTGGCCTTGCAATTATTTCAGTGTCTGATTCTCCCTCTCCCCCAGCCTCTTTTTCAAGACTGTGCATCCTTGGAGGTCAGAAATTGTCTCATCCGGCCAGGCGTGGTGGCTCATGCCTCTAATCCCAGCACTTTGGGAGGCCGAGGCGGGCAGATCACGAGGTCAGGAGTTCAAGACCAGCCTGGCCAACATAGTGAAACCCTGTCTCTAC
>NW_012110807.1:659342-660126 GCF_000951045.1 Mandrillus leucophaeus | reverse complement strand
CCCGTCTCGGCCTCCCAAAGTGCTGGGATTACAGGCTTGAGCTACCCCGCCCGGCCAAGTTCTTTATGGCACCAGGGAACAAGCATTTCTAACAGATTCATGTGTGTCGCTGCATGTAATCAGTGGTTCATTCCCTTCTATTGCTGAGTAGTGTTCCATTGTACAGATGTACCCCGTGTATTGATCCATCCATCCACTGAAGGACATCTGAGTTGTTTCCAGTTTTTTGTGATTATGAGTAAAGTCACTGTAAGCATTCACATGTAGGCTTTGGTGTGGACATAAGTTTTCATTTCTCTTTGGTAAATAATTAGGAGTGGAATTGCTAGGTCATAGCATAAGTATATGCTTAACTTAGGAGACACTGCCACACTATTTTACAAAGTAAGGGTGCTGTTTTGCGTTACTACCAGTAGTTCACACCATATGCATTCACACCAGTTGCTCCATTTGGTCTTCATTCTGTGACTTGTCTCCATTCTCTTAACAGTATCTTTAGAACAGCAGAAGTTTTTGATTTTGATGAAATTCAGTTTATCAGGCCAGGCTGGGTGGCTCACGCCTATAATCACAGCACTTTGAGAGACCAAAGAGGGTGGATCACTTGAGGCCAGGAGTTTGAGACCAGCTAGGCCAACATGGCACAACCCTGTCTCTACTAAAAATATAAAAATTAGCCAGGCGTGGTGGTGCATACCTGTAGTCCCAGGTACTCGGGAGGCTGAGGCGGGAGAATCGTGTGAACCCGGGAGGAAGAGGTTTCAGCAAGCCAAGATTGTACTGC
>NW_012110807.1:655329-657467 GCF_000951045.1 Mandrillus leucophaeus | reverse complement strand
CCTCCCAGGTTCAAGCAATTCTACTGCCTCAGCCTCCCGAGTAGCTGGGACTTCAGGCACACGCCACCATGCCCGGCTACTCTTTTTTTGTATTTTTAGTAGAGATGGGGTTTCACCATGCTGGCCAGGCTGGTCTCGAACTCCTGACCTTGTGATCTGTCTGCCTCAGCCTTCCAAAGTGCTGGGATTACAGGCATGAGCCACCGCGCCAGGCCGAAAATTCCTGGTATGGACATGTTATACCCGGCGTTTTGGTCATTGGTGGGCTCTCAGCTTCAGAAGACACCTGGCTTCTCTATACCCTATCTTTGGTGACTTCTGCTTGTTGGACCTCAGTCACTGCAGTTCACAAGTTTCAGACTCATGAAATATTTATTGTTAATTCCAATATTTAATTGATGGCTTCTCTTTCTCAGCACTTTGGAAACATGTTTACTACCTAGAAATTTTCCTACAGTAGATTTTTAATTCTTAACGTTTTGATCTTAACCGATTTACCATAATACTTGGTTTCCATGAGAGATTTAACATTTGGAACTGTACTGCCCATAAGATGCATGTGGGGTCATGGTATGTATTTGGGAACTCTACAAATGGCAGCCCTTCATGCCTTTGCAAAGGCTGCAGGTTGGAAAGCTGCCATTACTTGTGAGGGCGTCCAAGTGCTTCCTGTGAATGGTAGATTTGTTTCTGTGCCTCACTGTCTTCACTGTGCTGGATTGCTGGCTCTCTCAGATGTCTTTATTTGAGTCAACCTGTATTCCATCTCCTTACTCCCACCCTGTCTTGATCATCTCATTTGTGTATATACAACCTTCCCCTCACACACACTTCTTTGCAGAAGTTTCGTTGCACTGGGCGTTGGGAGGAGAGGCATCAGAGTTGGGTGGAATCATTTCAGGCTGACTCTCCAGACATGGCTGTCATTAGAAGCATCAGTAAATAAGCTGAAAACCAGCAACACATAGAGCACAGTCTTTCTGTGTTCGCAGCTTGGAACTGAGCAGCCCTCACTGGGTGCATTACTAATTCTTTGTCTCGTCATTTGTATGACATCCAGTTAGAAAAAGGTGTTAAAATCATGTAACGTATTGCTTTTTCCCCTTTTTTATTAGCAGTTCTACTGAGGTGTAATTTATATGCCATAAAATTTACCATTTTAACGTTCAATTCAATGATTTCTACTAAATTTAGAGTGTGCATCATAACCACAATCCAGTTTTATTTTTATTTATTTATTTATTTTTCTGAGACAGAGTCTCACTCTGTCACTCAGGCTGGAGTCCAATGGCACAATCTCGGCTCACTGCAGCCTCCGTCTCCCGGTTCGAGCAATTCTCCTGCCTCAGCCTCCCGAGTAGCTGGGATTACAGGCACGTGCCACCATGCCCAGCTAGTTTTTTTGTATTTTTAGTAGAGACGGGGTTTCACCATGTTAGCCAGAATGGTCTCAATCTCCTGACCTCATGATCCGCCAGCCTTAGCCTCCCAAAGTGCTGGGATTACAGGCGTGAGCCACCACGCCTGGCCCCACAATCCAGTTTTAGAACATTTCCAGCATCCCCAAAAGATCCCTTTTGACCCTTTGCAGTAGTCCCGCTCCCACCTCCAGCCCCAGGCAACCACTCATTTGCTTTTCTATAGATTTGTCCTTCCTGTATGTTTCATGTAAATGAAGTTTTATACAATATATGACCTTTTGTGACTTTTTTCTCAGCATGTTTCTGAGGTTTATCTGATTATAGCATGTCTCAGTACTTTGTTCCTTTTTATCGCTGAGTATTATTCCATTGTTTGGATATATGTTTTCTCTATTCATTCACTGGTTGGTAAACATTTGGATTGTTTCCAATTTTGGTCGTCATGAACAATGTTACTATAATATATCCATGTATAAGTCTTTGTGTGGATATACATTTTCATTTCTCTAGGGTAGATTTTTAGAAGTATAATTGCTGAGTCTTTTCTTTTTTTGAGACAGAGTTTTGCTCTTGTTGCCTGGGCTGGGGTGCAGTGGTGCCATCTGGGCTCACTGCAACTTCCACCTCCCAGGTTCAAGGAATTCTCCTGCCTGGGCCTCCCAAGTAGCTGGGATTACAGGCATGCGCCACCACGCCCGGCTAATTTTTTTTTTTTTT
>NW_012110807.1:642283-654319 GCF_000951045.1 Mandrillus leucophaeus | reverse complement strand
AGGGTGAGTACAGTGGCACGATCTCAGCTCACTACAACCTCCGCTTCCTGGGTTCAAGCGATTCTTCTGCCTCAGCCTCCGAAGTAGCTGGGACTACAGGCGTGAGCCACCACGTCCAGCTGATTTTTGTGTTTTTGGTAGAGACAGGATTTCACCATCTTGGCCAGACAGGTCTTGAACGCCTGACCTTGTAATCCACCCACCTCGGCCTCCCAAAGTGCTGGGATTACAGGCATGAGCCACAGTGCCTGGCCTTCCAAGTTCTTTATCAGGTACATGATAGCACATGTAGCTTTTTATCTTCCTTACATCAGTGCGAGTTTATAGAAAGGAAAAGGGACAGTTAATAGTAATCATAATAATGTTTAATATTGGAATGTTTTTTTAGGAGCTGGACACTGGGCTGCGTGTTTCACAGGGATGATTTGGGTCACTCTTTAATTTTCTAAAGGTTATAGGACTGTTTCAAACACCTCCCCTTCTATTAACAGTTTTCAATGGAGAAAGAAAACAAAAGATTGATTTGGGGAATTCTTAGGTTAATGCGAGTTAGAACTCAACTTTTAACATTATTACCATAAGGACTAAATGGCTGTCACAGACCCAAAATAGGAGCAATTCAAACAAGCAAGATGCTTCTCTCTGTAACAGGCTGACAGTCGCAGTTCTTGAGGGGCACGATGACTCCTCAAGGTCAGACACCTCCTGTCCCTTACTCTGTAAGGCATAGCTTCTACCTCAGGATCCAAAATGCCCACGCCAGCTGCCGTGGCCCGTCGCAGGCAGTGTACACCAGAAAGAGGAAAGTGGACACCAGAAAGAGGAAAGGGACTGCGTGCCTATTGCTTTGAAGAACCTGACCCAGAAGTCTTTCACAGCACTTTTGCCCACATACCATCACTTAGTCTTGTGGCAGTGCCTGGCCACAAGAGAGTCTGGGAAATGAAGTCTTTTATTCTGGGGTGGTGTGTCCCATCTACAACGGAAGGGTTAAGGCCTAAAACTTAGGGGTTGAAGGCAAGAGAAAAAACAGATGTCAAGAGCCAGTGTTGGGCTTCCAGGGTCCTGTATGGGATTCCTGTTCATTTTCATCAAAGAAAGTCTAGTTGATATGCAGTTGTTGGCCTAAGTGTTATTGAGGAGTTAATTTTACTGTTAAATTACACCAGAACATTTGTCATATGAAATAACTGTAAATATGACTGATTATTGCCTAGTGTATTATGGTTCTCTCCAGAGACACAGGAACCAATAGAGTCTGTCTATCGGAATAGACATCCTAAATGTGTATCTTTTGAAGAGATTGATTATAAGGTATTGGCTCCTGAGATGATGGAGCCTGAGAAGTCCCACAGTCTGCTCTCTGCCAGATGGAGACCCAGGAAAGCTGCTGGTGTAGTTTGAAGGCCTGAGAGCTGAGGGCCAGTGATGTGGATTCCAGTCTGAGTCTGAAGGTCTGAGAACTCGGAAGGCTGAGGGAAGGAGAAGATCCATGTCCCAGGTCAAGCAGTCAGGCAGAGGGAGGGTAAATCCAACCTACCTTTTTCTGTCTTTTTGTTCTTTTTTTTTTTTTTTTCTCTTTTTTTGAGACGGAGTCTCACTCTGTCGCCTACGCTGGAGTGCAGTGGCGTGATCTTGGCTCACTGCAAGCTCCGCCTCCCGGGTTCACGCCATTCTCCTGCCTCAGCCTCCGGAGGAGCTGGGACTACAGGCGCCCGCCACCACGCCCGGCTAATTTTTTCTATCTTTGGTAGAGACTGGGTTTCACTCTGTTAGCCAGGATGGTCTCAATCTCCTGACCTCATGATCTGCCTGCCTCGGCCTCCCAAAGTGCTGAGATTACTCTGTCTTTTTGTTCTAATCAGGCCCTGCCAGCCAAAGTGGGGAGGGCCATCTGCTTAGGCAGTTCACCAATTCAAATGCTAATCTCTTCTAGAAACACCCTCACAGACACACCTGGAAATATCTGGGCATCCTGGGGGCCTAGTCAAGCTGACACATACAGTTCACCACCACACTTGGGGAATATGAAAGTAACTTAGACATTAAATTTGATTTTGGTGTTGCTGTAAAGAATATAGATCTTATGCACCAGCTCGTAGGAGAGGTGGCAAACAAAGAGGACAGCTTTTACCAGGTTGCCTTTGAAAGCAAAACTCTGCTTTGCTGTTTTGTTTTCAAGTGGCTGCATGGCCACTGAGCTAGCCCTTTCCTGCCATCACCACAGTGCCACTTAGTGAACAGTTTCTCCAAGGTTAACTGTAGCTGCTCTTGTTCAGTTAATATGTAGTTCTGGATTAATATGCCACATCTGTCACTTAAAGGAAGAAAAAGAGCAGTTCCGTTTAGAGATCCCATTGCTCTTCTAAGGACAGCAGTCATTTCTAACAAGTAGAGGGAAGAAATCTTCTGGTTCCATTTGTCCTTTGTGTGTGTTGAAAACCTTGACAACAAAACAAATTGGTACTGAATGGTTTGAAGAAATAAACATTAACTCCCCTTTAGTATTTCATTTCTAGAGTTTCAAGCCTTGGTAACAATTACCAAGAACTTTGCTTTCGTGGGGTACAGCTCTAGGCTGCTGACAGGATATTCATACCGGAGGAGCCTATACTTTTATAGCCAGTTCCAACTGCCCCAGAGATATCTTGGATAAACACTGGCTCCTCCACTGCCTCCTAATCCCTGCTGGGTTTTACACTGTGGGGAGGTTTAGACAACTTGTTTTCTTTCCCTTTTAGCCCTTCTCTCTACACTCGCCTCCAGCTGCCTTCTTCCCCCACCCCCAAATGTAATGTGATCTCCTAGGCCTGCTCTGCTGCTTTCGCAGATTCTTTTAGTCTTAGAGAAAGAGAGGAAAATATTAACCATTGGTTTACCAATTCAAAGTTAACAACACTTTAAACAAAAGGAGCTTGCCAATAACCAGGCTTGGGCTTTTTCTTTTATCAGTTCCTCCTGCTTGGCTGAGTTTTTACCTCATTATAAATCTTATCACACAGATAATAATTTGAAGGGTTTAGGGTTTTTACAGCATTGCTATTTTCGATTGCAACAAAGCTGTAACATTGCTATTTTCCATTTATTTGTTTTATAGATACCTTAATCTTTCTTCAATATTCAGTTTAAAAACAAGACGTACAGTGATTTAAAATAAAATTATTTGGTATTTATTTTAAAAATTAAGGTAAAGGGACAGAGACATTTCATGAAACCGTGGCAAAATCTCTTTAAGTTGAATTCAAGCCCTTAGAGTTTAATAAGAATATCCCAAACAATTTTTGCTTAATAATATTTCCGTTTATCATTAAACCTTAAGGTACAGTGTTGTAACTGGATTTAAGAATTTAGAGTTTTGTTGTTTCTTCACCACCAGCGAAATGAAGATTTAAAACCTATAGTTTGCAACAAATTTTAGTTTTTCAGCCTAGTGTCCTAAAATTTGTCTGTCATGGGTACCTAGTAGGTGTCATGCAATGGGAAAGAGATCTAACAAGGGAGTTTGAAGATAGGGGTTTTCCTTGCCCTGCCACTAACTTGCTATGTGACCTAGTGCAAGTTATATAACCTGTCTGTGTCACAGTTGTCTGAACTGCAATACGGGGAAAATAAATTCTTAAAATGACAATAAAAAGATTTATTTTATTTATTTATTTTTTGGAAACAGAGTCGGCGCAGTCTCGGCTCACTGCAACCTCCACCTCCTGGGTTCAGGCGATTCTCCTGCCTGAGCTTCCTGAGTAGCTGGGATTACAGGCACACGCCACCACGCCCAGCAAATTTTTGTATATTTGTAGAGATGGGGTTTCGCCACGTTGGCCAGGCTGTGCTCAAACGATCTAGCCGCCTGAGCCTCCCAAAGTGCTGGGATTACAGGCATGAGCCACCACGCCTGGCCAAAATATATATATGTATATTTTAAGTGAAGATGTGTAAGGACTAAAGGAGCCCAAAGGAGACAGTAGGGGATAAGAAAGGCAAAGAGAGGGGTAATAGATTTAGCAGAACCAAGGATGCCAAAAGGTAACCTCTTCTGAGAGAGACCCTGATTAAGAGTGACCTGGTTTGCCTGTAAGAATCTGGGGAAAGCTCAGAAATTAGAGACATTAGTGCCACAGAAAGCAGGGGGTGAGGCCTGAAGCTGAAATCAAGGGGATCAATTGAGAGCCTGTAAAAAGAGAGTTTAGATTCTTCAAACCCCTCTCCAACCCCATATAGTCAGATGACCACCTCTCCTTCCCACCTACAGGAGACCAGAGGCATTGTGTTGAGAAATGCCCTGTAGAGGCTCTGGACTCAGGAGCCTGACCCCCAGCATGGGTCCAGGTAGGCCATTGGCTGAAAAATAGTTGAGTGGGCAAAGAGCAGATTTTTAAAAAGTCTGCATATTGAATTCCCAGCCCTCTTCTAATACCTGCTAGCCAGAGGCCTAATAGAGAAGAGATTGAAATATTCTTTTCTAGGGGGAAAAAGTTGAATGACCCTAGAGAAAAGCCCTGTAGATACCAACTTTTAGGGATTCTCTTGAAAAAGCGAGTTCACCATCTCCTTTCACTGAAGCCTTCCAGTGGCTGTGCCCCTTCCACGCATACACAACCAACAGTCATCTTTTTAGTTGTTCATTCATAGAGAGTGAATGGCCAGCCAAATTTCTCTAAGCATTAGAGGAAAGTCTCTAACCTGATATTAATAGATAAAGGGTAAAACAAATAGCAGAAAATAGGAACTTGGTAGAAATAAAGACAATGCAGGCAACAGAAGAAGAGTGCAAAAGAACAATTCAGACTGGGTGCCGTGGCTCACGCCTCTAATCCCAACGCTTTGGGAGGCCAAGGTAGGCAGATCACCTGCGGTCAGGAGTTTGAGACCAGCCTAGCCAACATGGAGAAACCCCATCTCCACTAAAAATAGAAAAATTAACCGAGTGTGGTGGCAGGCACCTGTAATCCCAGCTATTGGGAGGCTGAGGAAGGAGAATTGCTTGAACCTGGGAGATGCAGGTTGCAGTGATCCGAGATTGAGCCATTGCACTCCAGCCTGGGTAACAGAGTGAGACTCTGTCTCAAAAATAGTAAATAAATAAATAAAGCTATACATTTCCCACAAAACACTGCTTTAAAAAAAAGAACTACTCTTTGCTATCCTCGGAGAGAGAGATTGCAAATGTCAGAAAACAGGATACTTTTAAAAACAGTAACAATCAGAATAAGAATGAATTATTTTTCTTTTATTTATTTTTTTCTTTTTTCTTTTTTCTTTTTTGAGACATGGTCTCTCTTTGTCACCCAGGCTGGAGTGCAGTGGCAAGATCACAGCTCATTGCATTCCCAACCTGCCTTAGCCCCTGAACAACTGGGACTACAGGCACGCACCACCACACCTGGCTAATTTTTTGTAGAGAAATGGGGTCTCACTATGTTGCCCAGGCTGGTCTTGAACTCCTGGGCTCAAGTGATCCTCTTGCCTCAGCCTCCCAAAGGGCTGGGATTACAGGCGTGAGCTACCATGCCCAGCAAGAATGAATTGTTTAATATTAAAAACATTATGGCCCAAATTTAAAATCCAACAGAAGATGTGGAAAATTGTCTCAGAATGTATTGGGTTGGTACAAAAGTAATTGGGGCTTTTGCCATTTTAATGACAAAAGCCGTGACTACTTTTGCACCAACCTAACAGAACATAAAGACAAAGACATGGACTATTGAGAGAACTATAAGAGAGAACAGGTAAAAAAATTAGAAACTCTCGGGAGGCTGAGACAGGAGAATCGCCTGAACCCAGGAGGCAGAAGTTGTGGTGAGCTGAGACCACGCCATTGCACTCCAGCCTGGGCAACAAGAGTGAAACTCTGTTTCAAAAAAAAAAAAGAAAGAAAAAGAAAAGAAAATTAGAAACTCAATCCCAGGGCTTTAATATCCTTTTTGTAGGAATTCCAGAATGAAAACTGAAAAAAATAATGATAACAACAAAGAAACAAATGGAGGAGAAGTTAGGAGACATTAAATGTAAGGAAAAATTTCAGAGTTTAGTGAAGTGAGTATTTTCCAAAACTGAATAACATAAATCTCTGAATTTATGAGTGCCCAGAATAATATATGAAAGAGACTCACTCCAAGCCATATCATTGTGAAAGTTCAGAACACCAAGAATATTAGAAGATCCTAAAAGTTTCCAAAGAGAAAAAAAGCAAGTCATTTTCAGGAACCAGAATGGGACTGCATCTCTAAACAATACTTACTGGAAACTAGATAGTAGTAGATAAATGCCTTCAAAATTCATTTGGGAAAATTATTTTCAACCTGGAATTCTATACCCAGACAAACTGTCAGGGTAGAAGAAAGGTATTTTTTTAGACATGCACCCTCCCGCCCCACCTCTGTGAAGCTACTGGATGATGAATTCCAGCAAAATGAAGAATTTAAGTCAATAAGTAGAACTGAGAATATTTGAAATGTTTTAGTGATTGGAAAAAAATATCACTAGATGTTTGACAGATCTTTGAAGTATTTGAGGGACAATGGTAATAGGTATATAGAAGACTGGTTAAATGAAAACAAGGCAATATCTCTAGGATAAACAAAGTTGTATAATAAAGGAAACATTCATAGTATATTATTGGCTAAGCAGTGAACAATATTTACATCATCCTAGTAATGTAAACACTGACTATTGATTTATCCCCCAAATTGTGATTTTATTGTTTTGGGGGGTTATGGATGGTGATAGTATAATACTGCTGTCATAAGTTAATAGATAATGGATAAATCTAATGAATTCAGAAAGAGCAAGTGATGTTATTAGCTAAAATCTGAAGGAGGCTGTCTCTGGGGAAACAGACAGGGGAATGGGATTGCTGTTTTTTATTACCAGATTTTTACAAGACTATTTTTAGCCTTTTTTATAAGACTTTTAGTACTGTTTGAGTTTTAACCATGTTATGTATATTACTTTGATTAAAAAGAAAAATTAATTTTAAAAAATGAGCATACTAATACTATTAATTCTTTCCTTCTAGAGAAAAATGTTTAACAGTTAGGTTTAGACTTGTTAATTATAAAAATATAGTAAAGTCTTACTGTAATGAGATTTTCTAGAAAGCGGATTTACTCTAAGGCAGTTCAGATTTGCTCCCCAGCTGAGATGAGAATTACAGCCTGGAAATACCAAGAGGACTAACAGAAAAATCATTGTCATTTGAAGGACAGTCATCTGTGCAGCCTGTGCACGAAATCTTGGGTCTGAATTAGGCCCCCATTCAAGATGCGGGAGTGTGGGGTTTGTGTTTTGCTGAAGCTGTGGTTGCAAACCTTTGCTTTAGGATGAAAGGTGGGGCTCTCTGTTACGTTTGAACCTTAGTTGCTACTCCTACCTCATAGCTAGTGTTTCTTTCTCATCATAGAATAAATTGATTTCCTTGTCTCTTGGAAAACCTCCAGACTGCTTTCTGGAATCATTTTCATATAGCATGTTTGTTAATTTGAGCTCTTGCCTGAGTCCCAGTAAGATGTAGGCAGGAACATAGACCTGATACAGGAATAATCCTCTTTTGGAAATAACAGTAGCTACTGATTATCAAGCACCTTCTGTGCTTCGGGCACTCTCCATACATGATTCCTAATCTTCATAATAACCCTGTGAGATAACTGCTCTTATGACCACCTCCCATTTTTCAGATAAGAAAATCGAGGCTCTGAGAGGTGAAGTCATTGCCCATGGCCCCACAGTGAGTGGCAGATCTGAGACTCAGCAGTAGCCTTTGTCCCACATAACTCGTGACCAGCAGGTAGTGCTACCCGATTGAAAAAATGTGAGACTTAAAGGGATGCGCATGTCCCTATACAGTGGCAAAAACTGGTATGACAGAAATGATTTTTTAAGCTATCTTATCCTTCAGTTGGACAGACCCACAGAGCTAGAGGACCTACCTGGCAGGCTCTCACTGGACAGTGTTTGCTGAATCAGAGAAAGTGGGCTTTGTTGGCATTTGCATGTGAAATAGTGTGCACATACCTCAAGATCTTTGCTGTTCTCCCCCTAAAGCTACTAGCTGTGCTGGAAACAGTGAAGGCGTCGTCCAGACCTGGGGTCATCTGGTCCTGGGGTCCCAAGCCAGGCCTCCTGTCAGGTTCATCTCTCTCTGTTCCACCTGCACTCACACCCAGTCCTGCTGCTGAGAGATGGGGCATCCACATCCTGAATCCTGCCTCCTTCCCTTGACCCACTTCTATGGTGGGTGCCTGCCCAGCTTTTCCTTAATAGGACTAAATTCCAAATTAAAAAAAAATTCAGTCTCTCTCCTCTAATCCTCCAAGAAGAGTCGTCTTTTGGTAACTTGTTCTAGAGTTATGCATATCTTGAATTCGGAAATTGCTTTCAAATGAATTAAATTTTAGAAATATCCATTCCTGTTTGTCCTACTCCCAGTGAAAATAAGAAACTCTTCCCTCTTCCAAAACAGCGGATTTCTTTCCTTTTTTTCTTTTTTTGAAACGGAATCTTGCTCTGTTGCCCAGGCTGGAGTGCAGTGGCGCAATGTTGGCACACTGCAACCTCCACAGGTTCAAGCGATTCTCCTGCCTCAGCCTCTCAAGTAGCTGGGATTACAGGTGTGCACCACCACGCCTGGCTAATTTTTGTATTTTTAGTAGAGATGGGATTTCCCCGTATTGGCCAGGCTGGTCTTGAACTCCTGACCTCAGGTGATGCACCCACCTCGGCCTCCCAAAGTGCTGGGATTGCAGGCGTGAGCTACCGCTCCTGGCCCCCAAACAGTGGATTTCCATCTTACATATGCATGCAGATCAACTTCAGAGCCAGCCCACTGCACATATCCTGATTCTGGACTAGAAGCCAAGACTCTGCATTTTAAGCAAGCCCCACATTATTCAAAATAGATTGTCCATGGATTATACTTTTAGAAACATTGTTCAGATCCCATGCTTTAATGGGATTTTATCCTCCTTTCGTTCTTAATATTCTTTTTTTTTTTTTTTTTTTTTTTTTGAGATGGAGTCTTGCTCTGTCGCCCAGGCTGGAGTGTGTTGGCGCGATGTCTGCTCACTGCAACTTCCGACTCCCGGGTTCAGGCAATTCTCTGCCTCAGCCTCCCGATTAGCTGGGATTACAGGTGCCCGCCACCACGCCCAGCTAAATTTTTTGTACTTTTAGTAGAGATGGGGTTTCACCGTCTCAAAAAAAAAAAAAATTCTTAAATAGCTCTAGTTCCCTGAATTACTTTCTCCTAAGACATGTTTTCCGAACAGTTAATGTTATTTATTTCATCTTCTGATCTTACTTATATAATCCACCTCTCACTTAAATTAGAAATTTTCTGCCATTTTACAAAGTTCAAGACCTTCCTACTTTACTATCTCCTGGCTGTGTGAACTTGGACAGAATACTTCCCCCTCTCCGTCCAGTCAGTTCTTACCTGTGAAATGGAATTAAACTATACAAAATCATTAGGTTGCTATGAGGCTTAAGAGTGACTGGCACATATTGCATGCACATTAAAAGTGTATTTCTTCCCAAACTAATGCAACATAGCAAACAAGTTAGTTCACAGTCTTTAATTTCTTTCCTTTCCCTTTCTTTCTTTTTAAAAAGTCTTTTTAGCTAATGGCT
Organism: Mandrillus leucophaeus; assembly: GCF_000951045.1. Classification (NCBI taxonomy): domain Eukaryota; kingdom Metazoa; phylum Chordata; class Mammalia; order Primates; family Cercopithecidae; genus Mandrillus; species Mandrillus leucophaeus. The sequence goes on along the minus strand of NW_012110807.1, from coordinate 644,695 downwards.
TTTAGGTCTTAGGCTGATTAGAAGGAATCCTTCTTAGGGTGTTCTTTTGGTAAGAAGATTGAAGCTCTCCTTTATTTGCTTATAACAAAATGCTCTTCATATCTGGCAAGTGAGTTTCAAAAGCATCAAAACTTGGATCTGGAGAGACTAGGCCAGGTTTGATACGGTAGTGTAGAGTTTGGCAGTTTTTTCAGTATTCATTGCCACTAATTTAGGGTTTTGTTAGATCTGTTGATGTATGGTTTTATAACTAAAAAAGATTTGGATACAGTTTATAAGCATAATTCATTTTAAGAGGATAAGATCATTTTAGACTCAGGAGCAGAATATTAGTAATAATAATTAGCTTTAAAAAATAAACTTATATACCAATATAAAGTACAGCACAAGGCAAGCAAATATCTGGGCCTGTATTAACAGACGGTATTGAAGGATATGGCTAGAATTTCCAAAATGCCTAATAATGTGTAATTCCTGGCATTAAGCTGCCAATTTGAATATGGCCCTTTAATATGAAATGCTATATAATGAAAGACTTTTTTATCGTCTGAAACAAGGCCCCTGAACTTTCCAAAAGAGCAACAAAACAGACAGATAATGTATTTTTTCACTTGTTGGTATTGGTGGCACCCTTTTGAGTTATTTTTGGCGTTATGTGTAGAGGTTGAAAGATTCAAGACACCACCAAACACGTTAGCAGTCACCACATGCAGGCCGTCCAGCAGAATAACAGCGCCTCCCAGATCATAGAAAGCATCCAGAGTCACTGCACCCATCCCCTGGGGACCCTGTCGTCCTGCATCTCCAGATGATGGGAGCTGCAAACTTCCCTGATGGTGCCCTCTTGGATGCTCATGAGGCCTGATCTGGTACCACGACTCTAGCAGTAGGTCCATTCAATTGCAGTAAAAATGCATGTTGTATGTTCATCAGAATTTGGCAGGACACACGTGAAAAGTTAATGACATCCTGGCCGAGAACCCCTGTGATATACACTAGTCACATCCAGTCCAGTTGGAGTTTTTATGTGCTGTTTTTGGCAGAGCTAGGTGAAGATCTTGTTACTTAGCCATTCCTGATGTACTCAAGATACTCGGGTTTTTGTCCTTAGGCTAGAAAGTAGCCAGGGTCTCATAACCAAGGCTTTCTCTGAAACATATAATGACAATGCTAGTTATTTGACCAAAGATATCCAGTGCTTTAATCCACTTGGAATTTATTCTTGGTGTGAAGGGGCAACATCATCCACTGGTCAGGAGCCTGATCCTTGGAGCCAGGCAGACCTGGGTTGAGTTCATCTTCGCTTGTTTCCAGCTGTGGGCAAGGTGTTTGACTTCTCTGAGCATCTGTGGGGTTTGTTTGTTTGTTTGTTTGCTTGTTTTTTTAACCTGAAGAATTGGGATAATCTGTTTCCTCACAGGATAATTGCGCAGATGCAGTAATGAAGGTAACATGGCACACGGGAAGAGCTCGGTACATGTCAGCTCTTACTCTTCGTGGCTAGAAGATGTGGACTAAACTTCCCCCTTTTGCAGTTTTGTGGTTAACACCATTTATGAAATAAATAAATGAAATAAATTCCTTTTCCTGTCATGAGGGGAACTTACCAGATTTTACTGAATTATTTGGTGCCATTGGGTTCCTTACTGTTTCCCTCTGACCTAGATTTCTGGGTCTGTGCCAATAACACGATTGTGATTGCTGCTACTTTATAACATTGTCTGTGGTCAGTCCAAACAAGAGTTTAAAAGAATGGAATGAAATGGATTTTAAATAATGATTCCTCCCCACCCTCACCCCATGGCACTCGGCCAAAGGAAGGGGAAAAGTTCTCTGTTAAAGAAAATGAATCAGAGAAGAGGCTCAGACCCTGCATCTGAAAATTCTCATTGTGGGGACTAAGGCTTCTCACTCTGAACTCACACCCGTCTGTTCGCAGCCTGACCTCACATCCTGGTCTGGGTGTGAGGCCTGACCGGAGTGTCGTGCGCCCGTGTGGTTGTCCTGTGGGTGCCAGCTCTGACTTCCTCCCCAGACACCCACTGCCTCAGCCTTAATCACAGGACGCGCGTTGAGTAGAAATGAGACCAGTTAGTATTGGTAACTGCAGAGGAATTTGCATTTTCACCAGCGTCCTCGGGTCAGAGGGTTTGCCTGGCACCGCGCACTGGGAAACTCGCCAAATGCGGTGCAGGTTGGGGACGCCCCAGGACGCGGTGGAGTTGCGCGCGGCTTCTAAAGTGGAGTGGAGCAGGCCTGCATCCTCCCCGCCGGGGTTGGGACTTCGCTTCCAGGCGGAGAAAGACCTCCTCCGGCCGCGCGCGGCCTTCCCCCTGCGAGGATCGCCATTGGCCCGGGTTGGCTTTGGAAAGCGGCGGTGGCTTTGGGCCAGGCTCGGCCTCGGGAACGCCG
>NW_012110807.1:631493-641888 GCF_000951045.1 Mandrillus leucophaeus | reverse complement strand
CCAGCCCCGGGAGAGCCACGCCGGATGGTGACGGTGGCGTCCGGGGCCCCACACTGCGGGCTCCCCCGAAAAAGTTTGAGAAAGTGAACTCGACAGGCCTTAACATCCCTGGGATCCCACGTTGTGGAATTTCCACCGTTAATTGGAACTGTGTGTTAAAAAGATCGACCCGTGTTTGTGAAAACATGCGATTTCCATTAAGCATCATGTACACAAGGAACACCACTCTACCATTTATGGATACAGAATTTCAAGTGATCTTTCCATCTCCCCCACCCCCATCTTATCTGCAGACCACGAAGAGGTCTTAGGAATTCGCTGACTTTTCAGGGGAAGAGAGAGAGATCACAGCCCATTTAAGAAGGCGTTTCCAAGGAGTCCCCCAGAGTACTGGGGTGTCATGTTCGGTTCCTTAAGTGAAGCTCAGGGCCACGGTGGCTTCACTTTTGCGTTCTTTCTACCTACTCTCCTTTTTAAATTACATCTGTTTTATTTTATTTTTCTTTCCTGTTGTAGTCTTTAGTTTTCTAAATGGAAAAAAGTAAATTAAGGGTTGTGGGTCTTCACTTTCGCTCCTTCTAGGTGGCTGTGTAATTGATCTGATTTGAGACTGGTGCTCCCAGATCGTTGCCTTCAGCAGAAAGACTGTGCTTTAGAGGTGGAGTGGTACTTGTTCTTCACAGTTGTTTTCGTTTAAGACTTAAAATATAAGAGTAGAAATGTGGCCGGGCGCGGTGGCTCACGCCTGTAATCCCAACACTTTGGGAGGCCGAGACGGGTGGATCATTTGAGGTCAGAATTTCGAGACCAGCCTGGCCAACATGGTGAAACCCCATTTCTACTAAAAATACAAAAAATTAGCCAGGCTTGGTGGTACACGCCTGTAATCTCAGCTACTCGGGAGGCTGAGGCAGGAGAATTGCTTGAACCCGGGAAGTGGAGGTTGCAGTGAGCCAAGATCGCGCCACTGCACTCCAGCCTGGGCGACAGAGCAAGACTCTGTCTCAGTAAAAAAAAAAAAAAAAGCGTAGAACTGTGAAGCTCACTTTAGAGCAAGTAGAATTTCTGCTAGAATGCCATGGTTTTCTTTTTTTAAAAGCAGGAGAAATAAACAGAGGCCTCATTAATTTTATAACCTATTTTTCTTTCCTTAACCTCTGACTCTACCCTGAATGCCTGCTTGGAGTCACATATGCAGCTCACACTAGTGATGTGGATGAAACGTGTTTGCCCTTCTTGCCACAGTTTGTGTACCTCACTTCTCTTCTCTTTCTGGGATTCCAGGGGGCTGAATGTCCCAGAGAAGGCTCATCTAGGTGGAGTGGGCTCACGGAGCCTAGCATTTGGAGGGTGGAGATGGTTTATTTGTCCCTAAAAGTTGACGTCTGAGCAGTCCAAATCATCTTCAGTTAATACATCGCTTATTTTTTCCAAGTTGCTCAAAATTCTGAGCACATTCTCATTTACATCTGTAACGAGTTAGTGTTAGGCATCATCATCTCCACTTTGCAGATGGGTGCCTAAGGCGGGGATGAATGGACTTTTGTAACTGCAAAGCTGGAGCAAAGTTTAGGTCACGGCTTTGCCACGGCATTGTTTTGTTTTCCTGGGAGTAAACTGGAGATTTAGTATGGACCTGGCTGGTTTAATTATTGTTTTGGGGGAAAATCTAAAACATCTTATTCCAACATGTCTTGAAATGAATTATAATGTTGACTCTCAGGTCTCAAAAAAAAAAAAAAAAAGTTCTAGTACAGCAGACTGCCTTGAGTTAAGCCTTCATCTAGGAAGGTGTCACTCTGGGAATTCTTTCTTACTGAGTTTTCTTCTTTTCGTTGTTATATTTAATTAGAGAAAGTAAATGGAATTATTTTGTAGTTGGTAGCATTTAACAAGCCTCAGTGATTGTCTCTTAAAGACTGAAAGTGCTATTTGTCTTTTGGGCAAAATAGTTCCTAACATCTGGATAAGTAATCCAGGCTTTCCACTTTCACTAACAGCCTAAATCAGCCAATCAGTGTCAGTCAGTCAGTGTTTATTGACGCCCACTCAGGGTCCCAGGCATCCCATGTCAGGGAGAGAATTGAATGAGATCAAGTTTTTCATCGTTCTATCAAAGAAGCTTCCACCATAAATGTAGTTTGATGGTGCGTGCTACCTGCTACTCAGCCTAGCTGTCAAAGCAACATTGGTAAACATAAAGATGGCTAACAATTATTAAATGCTTACTGTGTGCCAAATACTGTTTCATTACTCTATGTGATCTAATATACTTATCTTTCATGATAGCACTATGATTATTTCCATTTTATAGATGAAGAAACTGAGTCATCAAAAGATTAGGTAACTTGTCTAGGGTCACAGAGTCAGTGAGTGGGGGTACTGGGATTTGAACTCATGCTGTCTGGCTCAGGAGAGCCCACTTTTAGCCACTGGATGCTCTACTGATTGTGACAATTTGTCTTTTTTGGAATTCACTGTGGTTTTTAAAACAGTATCTCCAGAAACTCCTCCAATTAATCCCTGAAATATAAGGGTAGTCTCTCTCTTCTAGAAACCTGATCCTGGCAAAATGATTAGCTTTAGCAGTAGGATTAAATTTTTTAAAATGTATATAAAAATACCTGTATGTAAGAAATCCTAAAAGGGTATTTAGTGATAAGTAATTCCCTCTCCTATTCAGTTTCCCCTCCTAGAGGTAATCACCCTGGAGTTTTATGTGTGCCCTTCTAGAAATACTGTGTACACATATAAGCATTTATAACATGTGAATTTTGCTCTCCAGCTTTTTGTGAAGATGCGTGTTTAGAGCAGTATCTATTTACCAGGAGCACATTTAGCTTTGCAATCTTCGGTCTACTTTGAACACTGAATTATCTGATTATTTCTTTCCCCTGAAGACATCAAAGAAAACATGAACACTAGCCTTTTGAATTCAGGGTTTTCTTTTCATTTTATTTTCATTTGTTCATGTGTTTGTATTTACATACATTGTGCATGAATATTGTACATGTATGTGACAGTTGTGTACTGTAGAATCAAACAGTATTGTCTGTGAACTACACTCTTCTTGAACTTTTCGTTGTTGTTGTTGTTGTTGTTTTTGGAAATAGGATCTTGCTCTGTCACCCAGGCTGGACTACAGTGGCACAGTCACAGCTCACTGCAGCCTTGAGCTCCTGGGCTCGAGCAGCCCTCCTACCTCAGCTCCCCAAGTAGCTGGGGCTGCGGGCACATGCTACTTGGCTAATTTAAATTTTTCTTTTTTTTTTTTTGTAGAGACAGAGTCTCACTGTTTTCACTAGTTTGCCCAGGCCAGGCCAGTGTTGAACTACTGGCCTCAAGTGATCCTCCCACCTTGGCCTCCCCAAAGTGCATCCCTACAGGCATGAGCCACTGCCCGCAGCCTGAACTTTCAAAAGTTATTTTAAGGGCCCACTTTTAAATGCTTCTTTTCAGCAGCTAACTTTCCAGCGGATGCTTCATGTGGTGCCAGCCCTACAGATTCGCTTTTAGAACTTGAGCTTTGGAGAAGATTATGCTTGCTTTCTGCTCTCTCCTGAGGTCATCAGATACTTCCCTTGTTCAGTAACAAAGGAAGTGAGACTCTTTCTGTTACCTAATAAAAGGCCAGTCCATCCATTTCATTTTGGGTGCTATTAACATTGCTGACCATTTACGATGTCACAGGCCCCGGCCTGAGCAACTCATGTACAGCCTCACTTCATGTTCACACCAGCGCTCTGAGGTTTCTAGAGAAGAGGAAAGGCCCCAGTTTAGGTGGCAGTACTTTTCAATTTGGAGGCAGGAGATGCCAGTTTTCCTCTGACCTCTCTGAGTTTCCATGTTTTTACCTCTAAAACAGAGAGACCATCCTCTGTTCAGCCACCTTAGAGGATTGTTTTGAGGGTCTATAAGATGATTGAAGGAAAGCTCTGAAACCGATAAGAGTTAAATGTATGTTTGTATTAATGTTGATACGAGATTCCTCTGAGATGCTCTTTAGTGCAGGCAGGTTTATGGCTCCCACAGTGTTCCTAGGGTCCCATTCTTCTGCACAGGCAGGCAGTTCCTGAGCCAGCCAGCCTGGACCCAGATGCCATCTGTGCTCTTGGCTGGTCTTGCGCATTCACTGGGGTTCACTGTACCTTGGTGTTCCCATTTCTAAAATAAGGCCTGTAGTGATCCCTACCTCACTGAGTTGTTGAGAGACTTCATGTAAATTGTTTAGCAGAGAGCCTGGCACGGAACAAGAGCCTAGCAGAAAAGTAACTTGTTATTTTGAGCAAATATTTAGCAGCCTAAAATGGTGGCTTTACCAGTTTCTCTAATAGTTGAAGTGATGGTAGAATTGAGCTGATTCCACCTATAGTTTTTCTTGTTAATGAAACGGTTTGTTTCTAAGTTTGTTTTGATGCGTATAATTAATACTTCCTGTCCTTGATTTTTGGCTGAAAAATTTCTTCTCTTCCTGTAACCCTCTGTTATTCCCATAGTGAATATTTTAAATGTGGAAGAGAAATTCCCATTGGCTCATGGTTGGCATTTTATTTCTCCTGTCCAGAGACAGTATTTCCACAGCCTCAAACGTGAAAACTGAAAATCTGGTGTTACTTATCACCTTGTAAAATCAAGTCATTGTAATCGTGCCAATATAATCACTGATCTGAAATAAAAGCAGAAAAAAAAAAAATAAATGGATAGCTTCTTTAAATATGTAAGAACTAAAGATCAAATGGGACATTGGAAGACCCTGACTTTTCCTCCATAATGGTGGATCTTAATTAAACACACAGAAGAACAATTTATAAAATAAGTTCATAGGTTTGTTCTTCTTTAGTGTCACTTTTTAAAACTATTTCTTTTTTTTTTTTAAATTAAAAAAAATAGGGATGGGTCTCACTATGTTGCCCAGGCTGGTCTCGAACTCCTGGGCTCAAGCAGTCCTCCCACCTCAGCCTCCCAAAGTGCTGGAATTACAGGCATGAACCACCTCACTCAGCCTAAAACTGTCTCAAAAGTAGACAGCATAATGAACTCCCACGTACTTACTATATGGCTTTAACAATTATCAGCCTGGCCGGGCGCAGTGGCTCACGCCTGTAATCCCAGCACTTTGGGAGGCCGAGGTGGGCGGATCACCTGAGGTCAGGAGTTTGAGACCAGCCTGACCAACATGGAGAAACCCCGTCTCTACTGAAAATACAAAATTAGCCGGGCGTGGTGACGCATACCTGTAATCCAGCTGCTGGGGAGGCTGAGGCAGGAGAATCGCTTGAACCCGAGAGGCGGAGGTTGCGGTGAGCCAAAATTGCGCCACTGCACTCTAGCCTGGGCAACAAGAGTGAAACTCTTTCTCTCTTTTTTTTTTTTTTTTTTTAAGACGGAGTCTCGCTCTGTCACCCAGGCTGGAGTGCAGTGGCTGGATCTCAGCTCACTGCAAGCTCCACCTCCCGGGTTCACACCATTTTCCTGCCTCAGCCTCCCGAGTAGCTGGGACTACAGGCGCCCGCCACCACGCCCGGCTAGTTTTTTGTATTTTTTTTTTAGTAGAGACGGGGTTTCACCGTGTTAGTCAGGATGGTCTCGATCTCCTGACCTCGTGATTCGCCCGTCTGGGCCTCCCAAAGTGCTGGGATTACAGGCTTGAGCCACCGCGCCCGGCCCGAAACTCCTTCTCATAAAAAAAAAAGAAAACCAAAAACAAAACAACAACAAACAACAATTACCAGCTTGTGGTCAGTCTTGTTTTCTTACATAGTGAAGTTACAGTTTCAAAGCTATTAGGAATAGCTTGCTAATTATAATTACTTAGTTTTGATAGTGTAACTTTGTCCTCAGATGAGTAGAGTGGTTACTCTGGAACAGGGGTGTCCAATCTTGACTTCCCTGGGCCACATTGGAAGAAGAATTGTCTTGGGCCACACATGAAATACACTAACACTAATGATAGCTGATGAGCTAAACAAAACAAATTCCACAAAAATCTCTTTTTTTAATTTTTTTTTATTTTTGAGACGGAGTCTCACTTTGTCGCCCAGGCTGAAGTGCAGTGGCACCATCTCAGCTCACTGCAAGCTCCGCCTCCTGGGTTCATGCCATTCTCCTGCTTCGGCCTCCCAAAGTGCTGGGATTACAGGTGTGAGCCACCGCACCTGGCCAAAAATCTCATAATGTTTTTAAGAAAGTTTGCAAATTTGTATTAGGCTACATTCAAAGCCGTCCTGGGCCACATGCAGCCTGCGGGCCATGGGTTGAACAAGCTTGCTCTAGAAATCGGTTTTCAGGCCAGGCACGGTGGCTCACGCCTGTAATCCCAGCACTTTGGGAGGCCGAGGCGGGTGGATCACTTGAGGTCAGGAATTCGAGACCGGCCTGGCCAACATGCTGAAACCCTGTCTCTACTAAAAATACAAGAAAGTAGCTCGGCATGGTGGCAGGTGCCTGTAATTCCAGCTACTCAGGAGGCTAAGGCAGGAGAATCACTTGAACCCTGGAGGCAGAGGTTGCAGTGAGCCGAGATCTCGCCATTGCACTCCAGCCTGGGCAACAACAGCGAAAACTCCATCTCAAAAAAAGAAAAAAAAAGAAGTTGGTTTTCAAATCCTACTTTCTTTATCATGTTACACCATACATATTTTTGTTATATTGCGTGTGTTGAGTACTGGCAATAGGGAAGACAGAGAGAAACAGGTGGGAAGAAGAGAGAGGGAGGAAGGGGAGACAGACAGAAGGGGGAGATCTATAGAGACAGAGACTGAGAGACAAAGACAAAAAGGTTGAGACAGGAAAGGGAAAAAAAAACAAGCTGGGAGGGAAGGAAGACTGACAGAAAGAGGAAGAGGATGGCCAGTGGGGCTGGGGTGGTTGGGTACGGAGAGAGAATGAGAGCAAGTGAAGCACAGGAGACAGTTAGATGATGGGCAGGCAGCTGATGTATGGATGAGTAGCTGAAGGAAGAGGCCATCAGTAACTTCACGTCTCTGTTTCCATTCCTGCCCTCAAATGCCTTCATAATAGAGTCTACCTAATAAGGTTATAGGGATTCAGTGCAGATGAAGTGCTGGCGCTCGGTACGGAATCAGCCAGTATTAGCTATTATTCTTTCACGTGAAGTTGCATAAACTTTAACCTCATTACTCTTAAATTCTCTATAGAAACCTAGTCTTTATCTGTCTTAGAAGCCCTCAAATGTAGCTAATAGTGTTGTACATTGAATACCTTAAAATTGTGTTTAAAGACAGGCCATGAATAGAATTAGGCATTGCTTTTTGAAGCGAAAATACCATGAGGTGGGGAGGGTCATGTTCATTTACCCAGATCAGCAGTAAACATACTGATGGCTAACAAGGCTTTCTGGGGAAATTGGGTAGCCCAGTGACTCTGGTGTCAGCTGACGCAGGAGTCCATGAAGACATATTAAAAGAAGAGGAAATGTGAAATGAACGCTTTCAAACCATCCATGGTTGGCAGCAGAAGGGGAGGCCTTTCAGTCTGTTGCAAATGGCCTGTGACAATAAAAATGTCTTTGTGGGTCTTAGCAGGCTGACTCTGGACACTTTGGATCTGTGGCCAGTGCAGGAATTCCCGGAACCTTTTGGGAAGGTGTCCGGAGACCTCACTGTGGTGTCTGTTAGGAATCTGGAGCAAATCCTATTTCTTTTGAAAGCACAGAGAACTGTGTTTTTACATTATACCTTTAGGATTTTGGCCATGGTTTATATTTCATTCAAAACAAATCATTGCATTCCCTAGGCTTTTATATAGGTTTTCCTGGTCAGATTGCATTTGTTTTTCAACTTGACTATCTGTCATTATTGCTATTCTTATTACAGGTTAACAGATTATTAAACTGCATTATTCAGTACCTTGTTGCTAAAGACAAACATATGCAGGGTGTTCTACATCTGAGTTCACCCAGCAGTGCTGTGTCGTTGCGTTGCACTGAGCAGGCACAGAAGGCTCTGAGATACGACAGCTTGGTCTCTACCCCACAGGAGTTTACATTGTGGCAGCAGAAGAGAAGGCATGGTATAAGATAAGAGAAGGCACAGTTGTTCTGCAGTGAGCATCCCAGTGTCAGGTGCCACAGTTGGCATCCATGCAGAAATTCTCTGCATGCGGGATTCATTGAGCCCTTCCGACAACCCAACTAGGTTGATGCCATGCCATTGTTGCCCTGTTGTGCGGTTGAGAAACTGAGGTTCAGAAACAAACATCTTCAAGACATGCTGGTGCTGAGATTTGAACAAGGCCTGTCCACCAGAGCCCATGCTTATTGTACTGCAGGGGACATGTGAACAGATTGTTTACTGGGTGATAGATGCAGGGTGGTGATAGAGGCAGATACCAGGTACCCCAGTGGGTTAAAGGAGAAGCAACCTGTTGTGGGTGAGGTGATGGGAGGAGGAAGGACCAGTTAGAGAAGGTTTCTGGGAGATAGGGAGGCCAGGAAGAGCAGAAGTGGCTGGGGAGGGAACTCTCGGGAGAGTAAATGGTACTTGTCACAGTGCAGTCAGGAGAGGCAAGCAACAGGAGGCCTGGGGGATCTGAAAGGAGTTTGGGGAGGTTGGAGTGGAAAGCAGGGGTAGAGGGCCAGTTGCTCCCAGACTCAACCCTGAAGGGCCTGGCATGCCTACTTCAGGAGCTCAGACTTTTACTATAGTGGTGGAAGGAATAACAACCCCAGCCATTTTTTGAGGGCCTGTGCATGCCTAGGCCCTCAAAAACATGTCCCATGTTAGCTACAAGCTGCCAGCTACCCTACAAAGCACATCATGATCCCAGCATTGCCCCCGATGATACTGCCAGTAAGTGGTAGCTGACCATTGGCAGACAGGGCCACCTCCCAAGCCCACGCTCTCTTCTGCCTCTCAAGTGGCAGCCATCTCTAGGGGATTTGAAGCAAGAGAGTGACCTGGTCAGGTCTGCATTTGAGAAAGAGGGCCCTGATAGTAGGGAGTAGAGGTGGAATGGCCAAAGGGGGACCCAGCCAAGGGTGTGGTGGAACATGGAAAGGACAGAAGCGATGAGAGATTGAGGAGGAAAAGTGCCAAGATGCAGGGTGGGAACTGACAGAGGATGACTTCCAGCCTCGGTCCTGACATGGGCTTGAATGGCAGGTGTTCAGAATGGCCTTGAAGATAGTAGCATCTCTATCTATGAGTGGCTTCATATTCCATTTCCAGTAATTGGAGACTTTTTCACCATAGATTCTTAGAAGGTGACACATTTATTTATTTATTTATTTATTTATTTATTTTCCCTTTCTGGTTGAGGGAGAGGGACAGGGACTGTGTATCTTCAGAAAGGTTAGTATTTGAGGCCGAGGCAGGCAGATCGCTTGAGGTCAGGAGTTCAAGACCAGCCTGGCCAACATGGTGAAACCCCGTCTCTACTAAAAATACAAAAATTAGCTGGGCATGGTGGTGCGCACCTGCAGTCCCAGCTACTCGGGAGGCTGAGGCAGGAGATTCACTTGTACCCGGGAGGTGGAGGTTGCAGTGGGCAAAGATGGCGTCCCCCCACTCCAGCCACAGAGCCAGACTCTGTCTTTAAAGAAAAAAAAAAGAAAAGAAAAGTTAAGATTTGGAGTGTTGATAGGGATAGGAGTTAGGATGGAGAATTTTGTTTTTTAAAAATTGGCTAAGACATTGTCATGTAAAAGATTCCAGGGGAAATATTTAAACCTTGGACTAATTTAAATAACTTTATTTTTAAAGGAGGTTTCTCTAGAAACTCATTTAATATACTGCCTATAATGGCTATAAGTGGAAAGTAATAAAACTGCATTTATTTTAAAAGAAAATTGCATAATTTGGACTTCTCACTGATTTATCCCAGTCTCCTTTTTAGGCTCTTCCTGTGAGAATGCTGAGGTTTTATTGAGCCAATTCCTTAGTGCAAGAGTTGTTAACCTGGAAGACCCTGGGAGTCTGGGATAGAATTCAAGGGCTCCATGTCCTCTGATGGGAAAAATTAAAACTGTATTTCACTAACCTCTTACTAAAATTTAGCATTTCAGTTTTTTAAGAACACAGGTAACAAACCACGGTAATATTACAGTGCTTGTGACTGTCTCTGGTAGAAACCAGGTATTTCTTTTTTTCTTTTCTTTTCTTTTTTTTTGGTCGGGGGACCGAGTTTCACTCTTACTACTCAGACTGGAGTGCAGTGGCATGATCTTAGCTCACTTCAGCCTCTGCCTCCCAGGTTGAAGCGATTCTCCTGCCTCGACCTCCTGAGTAGCTAGGATTACAGGCGCCTGCCACCATGCCCAGCTAATTTTTATATCTTTATTGAGGCCTGGGGGATCTGAAAGGAGTTTGGGGAGGTTGGAGTGGAAAGCAGGGGTAGAGGGCCAGATGCTCCCAGACTCAACCCTGAAGGGCCTGG
>NW_012110807.1:625922-631443 GCF_000951045.1 Mandrillus leucophaeus | reverse complement strand
CTCCCAGGTTGAAGCGATTCTCCTGCCTCGACCTCCTGAGTAGCTAGGATTACAGGCGCCTGCCACCATGCCCAGCTAATTTTTATATCTTTATTAGAGACAGGGTTTCACCATGTTGGCCAGACTGGTCTTGAACTCCTGACCTCAAGTGATCTGCCCGTCTCAGCCTCCCAAAGTGCTGGGATTATAGGAGTGAGCCACCACACCTGGCCAGAAACCAGTATTTCGTATCAGGTAACAGTTGTGGTTATTATTCGCACCACTACTTTGAAATGACACAATTGCTACTGGATCTTGTTATTTAATGTGCGAACAAAGACACAACTATTTAATACATTAATAAGAGCTTATTATTACAAGTTTTTAAAAGTATTTTGAGGACTGTTTCAAAAAGTCTTTTGAAGACTGTTTTCCTTTGCAGTTCTCCGTATTTTATTTTGTGCATTTAAAAATTCGTTGTGAGAAGTCCCTAGGCATCACCTGCTGCCAGAGGGGTCCATAGCACAACACAGTAAGGAGCCCCACCTTAGTGGCCTTGGCGTGGCAGGCTGGCCATGGGCCCCTGGTGAATCCTCCTTCCCTTGTGAGGCACTGTCTTGTTCAGGGTCCCCTTCCTCATCCCAGTGAGCTCACCCCCTCAACTCCTGGCTCCCACTGTCTGTGCTCTTGGACTTAGAGACTCATCCACAGGGCTGGGCACGTGGCTCACATCTATAATCCCAGCACTTTGGGAGGCCGAGGTGACTCAGATTCGAGACCAGCCTGGCCAACATGGTGAAACCCCATCTCTACTTAAAAAAATACTAAAAATTAGCCCGGCGTGGTAGTGGACGGCTGTAATCCCAGCTACGCAGGAGGCTGAGGCAGGAGAATCGCTTGAACCTGGGAGGGGGAGGTTGCAGTGAGCCGAGATCGCACCATTGCATTCCAGCCTGGGCAACAAGAGCGAAACTCCATTTAAAAAAAAAAAAAAATTCATCCACAGGACAGCGTTGGCCTTCGTTAGACTTTTGCTGTTGAGTCTGTAAGTTTTCAGGAGCTGTGTTTCTCCCACAAGGAACAGGCGCTACTGCTGGTTCTTTATGTCTTTCCGCCAGTGCCCTGCCTCTCCCTGCACCCTAGCAGCTGACACAGTGTTTTGGGGTCTGAAGATAACACAAAGGCTGTGTTCAGTTAAACGTATGTCTGTGTGTGTGTGTGTGTTTTAATAATTTTAACTTCTCTGGGTGAAGGTGTAAATTTACAAAATAAAGGACCATGTAGAAATAGATAAAATGACTTTCATCAAGCTCAAAATGTGGGAAATAATACTTTTCCTCTAAGCTCATATTTTGAAAAGTTGTGTGAGACTGTTATAAAATAACTTGAGAATAGTCTGAGCATGATCTCATCCGTTGGAACGGAGTATGAAATAAAACACGAAGCCTCTTTTTAGAAGGATCTGTTTTATAGATTTTTAAATTACAGAGATTCCTTGAACTGGAGGATAATAGTGAAGGACCCACAAAGGAAATATGAATAAAGCAGCACAAGTTTAAATAATTGAATGTGAGCAAAATTAAAGGGAACGTTTGTCACGTCTGACATGCTCCATCTCCTGTCCTCCCAACACTGAACCGTCTCCCAAGAACCTTCCGGAGAGCCTGCAGTGTGAACAGTAATGAATGCTCCATAGCTGGCCGCCTTGCACTCTAGTAGGAACTATGAGGTTGGGCACAAGTGCCAGCAGGAAGGTGGGAAGCTTCCTGGGGATGTTTTTCCTGGAGGTCAAGTCCCCCCTTGGGCTGTGAAGTAGCCGGTGCTGGGGTTCATGGGCATTTCCCTTCCCTGACTGTTGGCCAGTGTCCGGCGTAGCACCAGCAGCCCCTGGAGTCTAGGCCAGATAGGCCATGTCCGAGAATCTTCTGTCAACATTTTTTATCAGTGACTCACAACTTTGAGAAAGGATTATTTTTATATAAGACGATCGTTTAATTCTACTTTAAAGACCCAAACCATTTTCTTAGAATACTGTCTAAACAAGTTAATCATGCACAGTTCCAGTGAATTCTGTGGCCTGGTTCTTATAAAATTTCCAAATAATTTTATACTCTCATAGCCAGAGCCAGAGCTTTTTAGACGTTTGAGGCATTTTTTAGATGTCACTGTTCTTGGTGCTCAGCTAGCTAATTAGTGACTTTTTCTGAGTTTAGTTGGTGAGTGGAAACCTTTTTGTTAACATTATGACAAAATAACAGTATGGTTTTAAGTGGAGTGAGAGGCACTTTTGAAGATCCAGATCTTAAACCTATTTAAAGTGTGACTCAGAAAGGAGGCTGCAGAAAATGTTCACTAAAAAAAGTAAGAATAATAGCAGATGCTAAAATTTATTTCCCAAGACAATAGCCAAAAGATCTTCTGGAAGAACAGAAGAAGGGAACTATTTGGGGCATCTTTTTTTGAATGAAGCCTTCGGGCTTCTTTAGGGGATCTCATTTCCTAACAGAGGGACCGGTGGAAAGTTCATGTCTTAAGCAAGAAAGATTTAAGTACTTTCTGCAACTTTGGCCTTGTAAGCTGTGACCATTTTTAAGGTTGACGAGCATAGTTCACTATGAAATGAAGCAAGTAACTTGGCATTTATACATTGTGAGTCAATTTTGACATCAGCCTGGATTGGGAATTGACTGGAAGGTTTTGGTGTTGGACTGTGGCTACGCTTCAGTGTCTCGGTCCAGAGGCATGCATGAGCAATACTTCCCTTTGGGCTTTGGCCATTAATTTATGGAATAGAGCAAGAACTGGAGAGGAAAGTTGAGAGACTGCCTTGGATCGCCTGACGTCCTGTTGAATCAAAAAGCAGTGGGAGGCCCTTTCCTTCCTAACAAAGGCCTCATCCTCTTGCATAACATTCCCAGCATCTGTCGACATGTTTGGGACCGTCCCACTTTAACCCACACTTCAAGTGGATGGCCACCTCTGGGCGGGGATCTGCATTCTACTTATTCCAGGTGTTTTCCAGGCCACTTTCCCGATTATGTAACTTTGATCAAATCCAGATGTGTCAGAATGTTTGATAGAAGAGGTCAAATGGCATTTGAGAAGAAAAGCATTTCTGTATTCATGACTTTGGTTTAATTTCCTGTGTGGGCCTGGTCTGCCAAAGTTGTATGCTCATGGCCACGAGGTTGACGCACCAGAGGGAGGCACACAAGTGCCTTTTCAGGACAGCCTGAGGGAAGCCTCCCTCCCCAGTATGCTTTTTCATGTTAAATTATCAATTATATAAGTTTAGGGCCAGACACGGTGGCTCACGCCGGTAATCCCAGTGCTTTGGGAGGCTGAGGTGGGTACATCACTTGAGGCCAGGAGTTCAAGACCAGCCTGACCAACATGGCAAAACCCCGTCTCTACTAAAAATGCAAAAAAAAAAAAAATTAGCCGGGTGCAGTGACTCACGTCTGTAATCCCAGCTACTCAGCAGGCTGAGGCAGGAGTATCGTGTGAACCTGGGAGCCGGAGGTTACAGTGAGCCGAGATCGCACCACTGCACTCCAGCCTTGGCGATGGAGTGAGACTCCAACTCAAAAAAAAAAAAAAACTTTAGTTGGCTTCTATTAAAGTTTTTCTATGTCATTGTTTTCTGGTAATAAAAAGAATCCACATTTATTGTGAGAAATATACCATAATATAGAAAAGTATAAAGAAAATTTAAGGCTAGGCACGGTGGCTCATGCCTGTAATCCCAGCACTTTGGGAGGCTGAGGCGGGCTTATCACTTGAGGTCAGAAGTTCAAGACCAGCCTGGCCAACATGGTGAAACCCCATCTCTACTAAAAATACAAAAAAAGTAGCCAAGTGTGGTGGCGGGCGCCTGTAATCCCAGCTAATCAGGAGGCTGAGGCAGGAGAGTTGCTTGAACCCGGAAGGCGGAGGTTGCAGTGAGCAGAGATCGCGCCATTGCACTCTAGCCTGAGTGACAAGAGCGAGACTCCGTCTCAAGAAAAAAAAAAAAGAAAAAAGAAAATTTAAAACACTTAAAATCCCACCACCCTGAGTTAACTACTGTTCACAGTTTGAAATTCCTCCTAGTCTTCTTTCAATTTTTTCATAATTGGGACCTTGCCTATATACTGAACTGTAATATAAACACTTAATATATTATTGTGAATGTGTTCTCAAACTTGAATATTTTTTCCAAAAATATTTTGAGTGGCTATTAAAATATATCCTATTTTATGGATACAGCATAAACAAACTTATTCTGTGTTGATAGATATTTTGTACTTGCCCTTTTCTGTGCTGTTATTTAAAATTAGTGTGTAGAAATCATTGTGTTGATCACTTAGGATAAATTCCTAGAGGTAAGAAAAAAAATCAGATATTAAATTCTTCATAGACTTCTGGTTCATATTCCAGTTGCCCTCCATTTATACACCTACTACTAGCATTGTATGAGAGTGCCCGTTTCTATGAAATCTTACCCATACTAGCCACCAGTGTCAAAAAGATGTGTCTGCAAATTTGGCAAGGAATTTGCATTTCCTTGATTATTATCAAGAGTTCACACACTTTCCATGTTTAATGGTAATTTTTTTTTTTTGAGATAGTGTCTCACTGTGTTGCCCAGGCGGAGTGCAGTGCCGTGACCTTGGCTCACTGCAACCTCCACCTCCCGGGTTCAGGTGATTCTCCTGCTTCAGCTCCTTAGCAGCTTAGATTACAGGCATGCGCCTCCATGCCCGGCTAATTTTTGTATTTTTATTAGAGACAGGGTTTCACCATATTGGCCAGGGTAGTCTCAAACTCCTAAGCTCAAGTGATTGCCGGTCTTGGCCTCCCAAAGTGCTAGGATTACAGATGTGAGCCGTCGTGCCTGACCTTTAATGATAATGTAAATTTTTTGTGAATTGCTGGTTCATGGCTTTGCCCATTTTTTCCATAATGGAGGGATTTTGCTTTTTCTTGTTGGTATGTAGAGTCCTTGTGTGTCAATAATGCTCTGCCTGACAGTTTTTCTAATATAATGACGGTGGAAGCTCTTAACTGGCTTCCACTTGACTGACTTGCGAAATTGACCAGCACTCTTCACTTCATTATAAAACATGCCTCCATAGTTCCCATGTGCCATGGGGTAGCCACACTACCGCTGTCTGCTGCTGCACATGTCCACAAGAGCCAGTCGTGTTTGTTTCCAAGCCTGTTTCTTTCAGATATATCTGTTGTTGTAATTACTTGGTTAATATGAAACCAATGAAATGCAAGTGTGAAAAGGGAATTGTTTCTAGGAAAATTAAGATGTATGCTTTAGAAAGACTCAGTAAAGGAAGATAACTTTTTTTTTTCTGTTGAGACGGAGTCTCACTCTGTCGCCCAGGCTGGAGTGCAGTGGTGCAATCTCGGCTCACTGCCAGCTCCGTCTCGCGGGTTCACGCCATTCTCCTGCCTCAGCCTCCCGAGTAGCTGGGACTACAGGCGCCCGCCACCATGCCCGGCTAATTTTTTGTATTTTTTGAGACAGAGTCTTGCTCTGTCACCCAGG
>NW_012110807.1:598672-625872 GCF_000951045.1 Mandrillus leucophaeus | reverse complement strand
CTGCCTCAGCCTCCCGAGTAGCTGGGACTACAGGCGCCCGCCACCATGCCCGGCTAATTTTTTGTATTTTTAGTAGAGACAGGGTTTCACTGTGTTATCCAGGATGGTCTCGATCTCCTGACCTTGTGATCCACCAGCCTCGGCCTCCCAAAGTGCTGGGATTACAGGCGTGAGCCACCGTGCTCGGCCAGGAAGATAACTTTTAAAAATTACTACAGAATTAGGTGTAGTAATTCTGGAATGGATTACAGAAATCTAGAAAGCTTCGACAGTGGGAATGCATAGTGAATGTCTCTAAGTTCTCCCTCCATCTGTAGAAAATTGAAGCTGGAAGTGAGATGATACATTCATTATAGGGAGATTTACAGAAGAAAACATCAAGCTCTAATCACATGTCCACATTTCATTCTGTTTATTTATTTTTTGAAACAGAGCCTCACTCTGTTGCCCCGGCTGGAGTGCAGTAGCATGATCTCAGCTTACTACAACCTCTGCCTGCTGTGTTCAAGCGATTCTCGTGCCTCAACATCCTGAGTAGTTGGGGCTATAGGTGTGTACCACCACGCCCAGCTAATTTTTGTATTTTTGGTAGAGACAGGGTTTCGCTGTGTTGGCCAGCCTGGTCTCAAACTCCTGACCTCAGGTGATCTGCCTGCCTTGGCGTCCCAAAGTGCTGGGATAACAGGCATGAGCCACCACGCCCAGCCCCACATACCTACATTTCAAAGGACAGTCTTTAGCCCTACAGCCAAAGACTACCAAACCAGCCTTTAGCCCTACAGTCAAGACTACCAAACCAGCATACACTAGATGGGGGTGGGGATCACTTTTTTTTTTTTTTTTGAGACAGAGTCTCGGAGGCTAGCAGTGTCACCCAGGCTGGAGTGCAGTGGTACGATCTCGGCTCACTGCAAGCTCCACCTCCTGGGTTCACGCCATTCTGCCTCAGCCTCCCAAGTAGCTGGGACTATAGGCGCCTGCCTTCATGCCTGACTGATTTTTTTGTATTTTTAGTAGAGACAGGGTTTCACTGTGTTAGCCAGGATGGTCTCGATCTCCTGACCTTGGGGATCACATATTTTAATAAAATTGATAATCCGTAATAGTGATGGCGCTAGGTGTACTTTTAGAGCCAATGTAAATACTCGAGAAAGGGGACCTAACGTATGACTAAGCTTCTTCCACACTCTAGGAGATGGCAGTATTGCAGGACTCTGTTGTTTGAAATTATCATTGCCCCCACCATTCAGAAAAATTACCAAATGTTATAATAATGTAATTTTGGGAGTTATCCTTTCAGAGAAAGAGTTCCTGAAGGTTGACTTCAGTTAGTAGTACAGAAGCTAGACTTGAAGACCTTTATGATTTATGTTCTGTTGGTTTATCCTAAAGAGATATTTTAGAGCACATCCATTTCTGAAAGTTCTCTGGTCATATTTCCAGAAGTTTAGGCTAGTCTCTCAGGTGGGTTCTTTTTTTTTTTTTTTTTTTTTTAAAGAGAATTCAGAATCAGGCCCACCCCTGAGATGGTGTTATTACCCAGGAAAGAATGTGTGAGGATCCTCTAAATCCATAGAGAAGGAAAACTAAAACATAATTTTGTTACCATTTGTGTTTGGCTCAAGCATCTGGTAGATCTTTAACTTCTTTTCAAATTATAGTGTTCCTCTCTCTTTGTCTTTTCTTTCTTTTTTTTTGGGCGGGGGAGGGGACGGAGTCTTACTCCATTGCCCAGGCTGGAGTGCAGTGGCGCAATCTCTGCTCGCTGCAGCCTCACCTCTCCGGTTCAAGCAATTCTCCTGCCTCAGTCTCCTGAGTAGCTGGGATTACAGGCACCCACCACTAATTTTTGTATTTTTGCCCGGCTAATTTTTGTATTTTTAGTAGAGATGGGGTTTCGCCATGTTGGCCAGGCTTGTCTTGAGCTCCTGACCTCAGGTAATCTGCCCACCTTAGCCTCCGAAAGTACTGGGATTACAGGCCTGAACCACCACACCGGGCCTCTCTATTTAAGATCATAAAAATTACTAAACATCATAATGACATTATTTGGGATTTACTCTTTCATAGAAACAGTTCCTGACGGTTTACTTCAGTTAATGATTTTTATTTTTATTATTTGTTTGTTTGTTTGTTTATTTATTTATTTTTGAGATGGAGTCTTACTCTGTCTCCCAGCTGGAGACGAAGTCTCGCTGTGTCTGCAGGCTGGAGTGCAGAGACGAGATCTCAGCTCACTGCAACCTCTGCCTCCTGGGCTCAAGCGATTCTCCTGCCTCAGCCTCCTGAGTAGCTGGGACTACAGGCACCTGCCGCCATGCCCGGCTAGTTTTTTCTATTTTAGTAGCGACAGGATTTCACCATGTTACCCATGTTGGTTTCGAACTCCTGAGCTTAGGCAGTCTGCCCACCTCGGCCTCCCAGTGTTGTAAGGTTATAGGTGTGAGGCACTGTACCCGGCCCAGTTAGTGATTTTTAAATTGTAGTTCCTTAAATGAGTAATTTGGATTTCACTCCACAATGGTCTTAAACTGTTAAGATCTACTTTAGGTGATTTGATTTGCTGGTTTGCAAGAACCCGTCTACACATTGTCTTTAGCACAAAAAAATTCTGGAGCGTTTCAGCCCTGTTAAAAATAAAAAAGACAAGAAGAAACTTCAGAAACAAATAATAACCTATTTGACCCTGTAATGAATAATATTCACACATTTTCTAATTTAAGAGCTGTTGATTGATTTCCAACTTTTAGAATCTGTTTCAGACAAAACATGGAAGAGTTTAGTAACAGTTTTTTCTATTCTGTAATAATAATTTACACAAGGTAAAAAGAAATGTACAGAAGATCATATTTGAGGGTGGCCGTGGGGGCAAGAAAGCTGGAAGGTTGGGTAGGATGTTAATAGCCTTGTCTTGTGAAGTAAGTCCTTCAGAGACACTGTGCTAGCTGGAAGAACAAGCAGTGAAGGTGTGTGTCTGTTGCTGAGAATAGGGCTCCAGCTGATACTTAAGAGAGGTGGGGGTGATCACCAAAAAAACAGCTCTGCCTCTGGGAGCAGAGAGGACTGGGATAGGAAGTATTTATCTTTCATATTAAGCCCTTCTGCACAATTTGATTTTTCTTATTTATTTATTTTTTCTTTTTTTCTTTTTTTGAGATGGAGTCTCACTCTGTCGCCCAGGCTGGAGTGCAGTGGCGCGATCTCAGCTCACTGCAAACTCCGCCTCCCGGGTTCAAGCAGTTCCTGCCTCAGCCTCCTAAGTAGCTGGGACTACAGGCACCTGCCACCATGCCCGGCTAATTTTTGTATTTTTAGTAGAGACGGGGTTTCATCATGTTGGATCTCCTGACCTCATGATCCGCCCACCTCGGCCTCCCAAAGTGCTGGGATGACAGGCGTGAGCCACCACGCCTGGCCTCTTTTTTTTTTCCTTTCTTTCTTTTTATTTTAAGACGGACTTTCTCGTTACCCAGGCTGGAGTGCAGTGGCACAATCTCTGCTCACTGCAACCTCCACCTCCTGGGTTCAAGCGGTTCTCCTTCCTCACGGGTAGCTGGGACTATAGGCACGCGCCACCATGCCCAACTAATTTTTGTATAGCTAATGAAGACGGGGTTTCACCATGTTGGTCAAGTTGGTCTCAAACTCCTGACCTCTGGTGATCCGCCCAGCTTGGCCTCCCAAAGTGCTGGGATTACGGGCGTAAGCCACCGTGCCCGGCTAAAACAAGAAACTTTCACTGCATATTTTAAGCAAAGGGAAACGCATATGTGGATAGACTGTTTTAATTTGACTAAACTTACATTGAATCAATGAATTTTAAAAGCTCAAACTATTGGGGAACAATAATTACCGCCTTGGAATGAAAATACTTAATGTTTTCCACAAGATTTAGTAAAGGAAGATTTTTTTTAAAACCACCTTAATAATAATAGTATGTATAGATGTTAATAAATGAAATAAATTAGGGATGTATAATGTTGGAAACATAAATATTTTTGCTTCTGAAAATAAAAGTAATTTTTTCTCCCGATTTTCTCTTGCTTTTTCTTTTTTCTGTTCCCCCCTTTCTCTTCCAGAAGCCCTTCAGCGGCCAGTAGCATCCGACTTTGAGCCTCAGGGTCTGAGTGAAGCCGCTCGTTGGAACTCCAAGGAAAACCTTCTCGCTGGACCCAGTGAAAATGACCCCAACCTTTTCGTTGCACTGTATGATTTTGTGGCCAGTGGAGATAACACTCTAAGCATAACTAAAGGTAAAAGGGTTGTGGGCAGCTAGTGGTGGCTGCAGGAAACAGAGATCCGGGAACTGCGGCTTGACCTGCCACCCTTTGCTCACTGAAGGAGCAGCTTTGAAATCTGGAATGCAGGGATATCCAAAACAACAACTGCGTGTTTCTAAGGGAGTCGCCTCTCCTTAGAGGAGTTCTTGTACAATAGCCCTGAGCAAAAACAGAACTTGCCCTGTGTTTTATACTGAAAAGGACAGCTGAACAAAATACTGAATGCAATTTTTCCCCTAAGAAAAAGCATTATTTCCCTAAAATGTTGTTATATTAGGAACAGAGCACTTGAATAAACATAATTGATTATAAAAACTGAGGCTATATACTTACCTATCTGTTCCGTACAAACAGGAAGCTTCAGATATAAATGTGTATTCTCATACACTTATAAATGCATATCTTTAAGTAGACTTGTTAAAATGAAATTGGTATTTAGGAATTTGGAAATCTCTAGTAGTTACACAAGAATCAATGAAAAAGAATGAAGCTGGTTTCCAGAGCTGATATGTCTGATTTGGTTCCTTTCTTCTAAGGTGAAAAGCTCCGGGTCTTAGGCTATAATCACAATGGGGAATGGTGTGAAGCCCAAACCAAAAATGGCCAAGGCTGGGTCCCAAGCAACTACATCACGCCAGTCAACAGTCTGGAGAAACACTCCTGGTACCATGGGCCTGTGTCCCGCAATGCCGCTGAGTATCTGCTGAGCAGCGGGATCAATGGCAGCTTCTTGGTGCGGGAGAGTGAGAGCAGTCCTGGCCAGAGGTCCATCTCGCTGAGATACGAAGGGAGGGTGTACCATTACAGGATCAACACTGCTTCTGATGGCAAGGTAGGGGACCCTTGGCAGGGGGGCTGATGGGCCTGGGGCAGGGGAACCCAGAGGTCCTGGTGTCGGATTGATAAATTATTGCAGGAAAGCTCAACCAGGAAGATGTTTAAAGAATCTTTCAAGTAAACAGTAGGAGTCATTCTGTTAGCCTTATGAAGACGCTTTATTGAGGATTGGTTCCGTGATATTACAAGTTCCTGGGCCCAGTATGATTCTCTTACTGTCTTGCTAGAGTTTTGTTGTTAGCAAGTTACTTAAAATAGGAGGAATATCTGTTGGGTTTTGGACACACTTTTTACAATAAGATTCTTCCTTAAAAAAAGATATATTTTATAATGATAGTAATCATCCTCAATTAGAAAAATTCAAATAATAGATTAGCTTTCCCAGAGCGAAAGACCACTTTAATATCCCCTCCCCCACAGAAGCCTGGCATGTGGGCTTCTTCCTGCAGATGAACACATTCATGGAGAGGTGTGTGGACGTACATGCATATACACATGCAGTTTTCAGTGAAAACCAGGATCAGACCCACAGCTTACCAAACCCAAAGCGTATTGTTGTAAGGGAGGTGGCATATGTGATTTTGTGGTCTTCATATAAATAGTCCTTCAGAGTCCATAAAGAGAAGGGAGGAGTTAACATTGACTGAGGTATTGCTGTAATACCTGCATCTTTGCAGAAAGGGAGGCATAAAGAAATCTTGCCGATATCAATGTAGTGAGACATTGATGGAATAGGCTTGGATCCCCACAGTCTGCTCTATTGCACCAGGCTGTAGTTGAGGTACAGTGTAGATAGGTGGATTGGTGTGGTCCGGATGGTGTATGTTTGTTTTTCGTTGTTTTTTTTTTTTTGAGATAGAGTCTTACTCTGTCACCCAGGCTGGAGTACAGTGGTGCGAACTTGGCTCACTGCAGCCTCTGCTTCCCGTGCTCAAGTGATCCTCCCACCTTGGCCTCCTCAGTAGTTGGGACCACAGGCACACACCACCACACCCAGCTGTTGTTTGTTTGTTTGTTTTGAGATGGCATTTTCGCTCTCATTGCCCAGTTTGGAGTACAATGGTGCGATCTCGGCTCACTGCAACCTCTGCCTCCCGGGTTCAGGCACTTCTCCTGCCTCAGCCTACTAAGTAGCTGGGATTACAGGCATATGCCACCACGCCTAGATAATTTTGTATTTTTAGTAGAGACAGGGTTTCACCATGTTGGTCAGGCTGGTCTCGAACTCCTGACCTCAGGTGATCCACCTGCCTCAGCATCCCAGAGTACTGAGATTACAGGCATGAGCCACCGTGCCCAGCTGTTTTTGTATGTTCAGTAGAGACAGGGTCTCGCCATGTTGCCCAGGTTAGTCTCAAACTCTTGAGCTCAAGCAGAGCTCTGCCCTCCTTGGCCTCCCAAAATGCTGGGATTACAGGCATGAGCCACTGCGCCCAGTCTGTATTTTTTTTAATAGTATGTAATGCATGTATGTGGTTACAAAAATTCAAAAGAACAAGATGAATTACAGTAAAAAGTAGTCGTCTGCCGGGCATGGTGGCTCAAGCCTGTAATCCCAGCACTTTGGGAGGCCGAGATGGGCGGATCACGAGGTCAGGAGATCGAGACCATCCTGGCTAACACGGTGAAACCCCGTCTCTACTAAAAAAAAAAAAAAAAACAGGTTGAAATCCCGTCTCTACTAAAAAAAATACAAAAAACTAGCCGGGCGAAGTGGCGGGCCCCTGTAGTGCCAGCTACTTGGGAGGCTGAGGCAGGAGAATGGCGTAAACCCGGGAGGCGGAGTTTGCAGTGAGCTGAGATCCAGCCACTGCACTCCAGCCTGGGCGACAGAGCGAGACTCCGTCTCAAAAAAAAAAAAAAAAGTAGTCGTCTCTTAATTCACTTTTCCTGCACAGAGGCAAGCACTGTTACTAGTTCCTTCCAGAGTTACCTGGACATAGATGGATGGTATATAGATGTTTATATGGATGTTTATATTCAAAAAGGCACACAAATGATGCATGCTCCAGGCTGTTCTGCATCGTGCTTCTCCCGTGTGATAATACATCTTCGAGATTGTTTTATGGCAACAAGTTTAGAGCTGCCTCATCTTACCAGTGACTATGTACCGTGGATGGACTGTCACTTATTTCAGTAGTCCCCTGCTGGTTGACTTTTAGGTTGCTTCTAATCTTTAGTTATTATAAATAATGCTGATATGAGGTGACTTTCAAACCTTTTTAAAAATCTGGGTCTGCTATAAGAAAAACTCATTTTATATCACCACCCAGCCCTCAAAATATAACAAAAGTTTCATAAAGTCTTACCCACCTTTACTGTGTGTAATGCACTCTGATTTTGTATTTCATTCTGTTCTGTTTCATTTTTTAAAAAATTCTGGTTGTAATCCACTAAATTTATTTCATAGACTGACTAGCGGCCCACGGCCTGGTTTGAAAATGTGCTGCGCGTGCTTCTTTGTGTGTGGTGTAAGTGTATGTAGATAAGTCCTTAGAACTGATTGAAGGTTATGTGCATTGCCAAGTCACCCTCTATAGAAATTGTACAAATTTGTTCTCCCACGAACAATCCACAAAAGGGCTTGTTTCCCCTTAACCCACACCAACAGTTTATTATTAGATATGTAAAAACATCTTTGTCACTCTGACTGGCAAAGACTGGCATCTCATTATGTTGAATATGCATGTGGCATATTTTGAGTCATCTTTATGCCATTTAATAAATTCATCTTTTTCCTACATGTTAGAAATATACCAAGTGTATATGTGTATCTAGGCCTGTTGACCTCTCTGTTCTCTTCCATTGTTCTGTCTATCTGTATGCCAGTACCAAACTTGTAATTGCTGTAGCTTTATACTGTGTTGTGGTATCTGATAGGCTAGTCCCCACTTAGCTTTTTAACTTTTTTTTTTTTTTTGGCTGTCTTCACACATTCACTTGTACCATGTGAATGTACATATACTTCCTTTTTAAATTTTCTTATTTTTCTTCACATCCCAAAGTCTTCTGGCTGAAGTCCTGTTGCCCATATCTGATGCTTTCCACCACTGCAGAATTCTTTAGTACCAACGCCGCAGTGTGTATGTCGGACAACAGAGCCTGTTGTCCATGTGTGACTAGACATGGGCCTGTCAGCTTGCTTTTTGGGTTATTGTTCTTATCCCGGAGGTGGAGCTGTGTCCTTCCATTCTGAGGGATGTACTTCAGGGCATTGCGCCCTTTGAAAGAGCCTTCAGACCACAAGGGTACCTTTCTAGTGAATCAGAACACCAGGGTGCACCACCCATAGGAGGTGATTTTCTGCAGCAGACAGCTTGCTTCGCATCTGTGCTATCTATCCAAGGCAAGTCATGCTGCACCAAGATAATCACTTGAGGTTTGCACTGAACGAGATAATGGTTTCTTTTCCCTAGAGCTGTTTAATCAGCAACCTTGGAACAGATGCAGGCAGGCATGATCTAGTGTGACAGCTCATTAGCTAGGGGTTGTTATAAAATACTGTTCAAAGGGGCAAGGAAAGACCTGCATATGGGATACGTGATTTGCAGAATTTGAGATTCATCCAAAGAAGGAGAATCTGCCTAAGAGGCCTCTGTCTAAAAGCTAGTATGTGCCAGGTGGGTTTGTTTCATTCCAGGTAGAGCACAGGGAGCTCATCTGACTAGGCAATGTCCGCCACTGGGCAACACATCACACTTTCCTTGGCGTCTTGCCTCCTCTCTCCCCTCCGGCAAAGACTCTCCTATCAGCTGTTTGGGCACCTGGGGACTTCTGAGCCCACAGCGTCATCCAGCAGACCTTCTGCGGAGGTTCCTTCCTGTGAGGGCCGCACTCGAGGAGCGTGTGCTGGGTGGGATCGTATCGCTGGAATGAGTGAACATCATTAGAGGGAGCTCCCACAGCTATGTGTGTGACCACGTGGCTCGCCGCTGAAAAATGCTGCTCACATAGCAGAACTTTGATGCAATCCTTTTTGGATTTCTAAGGGGAAAAGTTAAGACTGATAGGAGGAATAGGCTGGGGTTGAGTAAGTTTGGTTCTTATTTTTAAATTAGTTCATCTTCAGAAAACAACTGAATTTAGAAGATTCTTCTATAAGGCCCCCAAGGATTTCTTTCTGCTTCCTCCTTATTGGCTCTTATTTGCCTCTCTTCTCATGTTCTGAGCTTTTCAGCAGCCCTTGTGGCTCATCAGTCAGCCCAGGACCACCAGCTCGGGGCTCAGAGTTGGGGACTGGGAGTTATGAGCTGGACTCTTGAAGGGGCCAGTACTAAACTGAGCCATTGCCATTTCCTAGGAGCCTAGACAGTCTCAAAACTCTTTGGATACCCTGGGATTTGATTGTCATTTTTCTGATACTTTCCCAAAGTTGTAACCCTCCGTCGACATAGCAGAATTGAAGATTGATTTTTCTTCACCACCTCCTGCCTAAAGTTCTTAGTTCTGAATGTTTTTGTCCACACCTCATTGACTTCTGTGAGATGTCCCTGTCACGTTCCTCAATTCCTTCTAGTCCTTAATAGAGTCTTTCCTTTTCTTGAAAGAAATTTGCCCAGTTGACATTTGTTTTCATGGTCTGCTGAAGTGACAGATCCAGGGCCCTAAGCTTCAGCCGAGTGGCAGGAAGGGACCATTTACACAGCCTCTTGGATGTTTAAGGTTTACCCTCCCTGACAGTGGCTCAGCAGGCATAGGCCTCCTGGTGAAAAGCTGAGCACATGGCTCACCTATTCCAGTGAAGGAGCTTTGGACCGTTCTTTTGTACTGCAAGGCTTGCCTTCCTGCTGGTGTCTGAGCAGCTCTCGGGGGAACTTGCTTCCTGGCTGAGCAGCTGGTAAACAGTATGTCTGAGGTGGGACTCCTGGGCCCAAGGCAGCCAAAGGTTGCACAGTCTAAGCTCTGTTAGCCTGTCAGTGTGGCTGTCAGAAGAAACACTGTTTCTTTTTTTTTTTTTTTTTTTTTGAGACAGAGCCTCACTGTGTCACCCAGGCTGGAGTGCAGTGGCATGGTCTTGACTCACTGCAACCTCTGCCTCCCAGGTTCAAGCGATTCTCCTGCCTCAGCCTCTCAAGTAGCTGAGACTGCAGGTGCCCACCACCATGCCCGGCTAATTTTTGTATTTTTAGTAGAGATGGGGTTTCACCATGTCGGCCAGGCTGGTTTTGAACACCTGACCTTGTGATCTGCCCGCCTTGGCCTCCCAAAGTGCTGGGATTACAGGTACGAGCCACTGCTCCCAGCAAAACGCTGTTTCTAAGAGTTTCTTTGACAAGTCCTATCCTTCAGGTTCATGCATGATTAGGAAGAGGCAGCAGCCCTGGCTGAGCACTTGAGTGTTAATGGAACCAGATGCATAGCATAATGACATGGCATTCATGACACTGACTTTACTTTCTTCCCTGAACATGCCATGAATTCCTGATGATCACACAGTTCCCCAACAAATGCTGCTCAAAACCTAGAACTAATCAGGAGCAAGCACCAGCCTTGACTGTTAGTGGGACACGGGGAAGATGGCTGTGAACCGAATATGCAGTGCCTTTGAGGGAGAATGGTTTTAATATTTAGGAAGTATCAGTATGTAAGTTTTATGTTGAAAAATGAACTAAGTCACAAGGTCTGTAAATTTAATTATTGAAAAGGATAAAGTTGGGCCATTCAGTGAAACCTCCTGTAACTGAAATCTCTAACACAGTAGCCAATGGGGGAATCAAATGAGCCCAAGAAATTCTGCATAAACTAGGACTTAGGGGAGCCATTAGCATTCCACGCTGGAGTGAAGGAACCAGATCCGCCAGTTGGGGAGCAATCCTTTGAGGCCTGTGCTTCCTGCTCCGACAGGAGAGAAGGATAATGAGACTTGCTCCCAGGTGCCCTGCCCTGGAGCCCAGCAGGCCACACGGGCTCTTTGACCCTGTACTGTGCCAGTGATTTCCAAGGTGGGAGTGGTGCTCTGATTCCAGAAGTGTCTTGGAATGGCTTTTCTCACCTCTCTAGACTCCTTGGTAGGGAGCACACCATCAGCGGAGCTAACCTGAGAACGGGGGTTGGAGCACTTGCCACCTGCAGTGAATTAATTGGACAGCTGACAGACTCTTCCAGAGGGTCAGGGATTGGGAGCTGACCCCAAGTCCCGCTCCATTTTCTTTGTGTACAGCACTTGTGTTGGTGACTAATACTGAAGAGAGTGAGTATGTCGCTGTGTGAGTATGAGGCTAACGGCAGTCCTCAGCAGTGCCGACTTCCGCTCCCCGATGCATTCCTGTGCGCACGTTCGCGGGTCTGAGCGTGACTCATGGTCTGTCCTTAGAGCAGTTCACTCAGAGGCTTCTTCTCGTCTGTGCTCTCAAGAATAAAAGTGGGGCCACCATGTCCTATAAAGTCTTGCCATTCAGAGGCCCTGTCTTGCAGAGGGATAAGCCAGTGTGTCCCCAGGCCACAGTCCTTACACTAGGAGCAAGTTCCTTGTCTTTCTGGACAAGTGTTGCGTTTCTCAGAATTTTATTTTAGTAAGATTGTTACCAAAAGATTGTAACCCCAAAGTGTGTCCCTGTGGCTTGCCAAAGTTTTTGGAATTCACTTGTGTTATCTCCCCAAGCAAAACAAAAGAAAGAGAAACCTTCCTATTGACAAATCCTTTTTACCTTCTTGAGGGTTGTCAGTGGGACTAATTTGCATATTTCTTTGCTACCTTCTTTTAAAAACATTTTTCTTATTTACTATTACAGACATACAGTAATGGTGCCTGACATAACCCACAGCCAAAGGCCTTGGCCTTGCTGCGTGTATTTCAGGCTTTTTCTTCCCTTTTCTTTTTTTTTAAGTAATAAGATACTACAGTTGTAGTAGGGCGCACTGGCTCACGCCTGTAATCCCAGCACTTTGGGAGGCCGAGGCAGGCAGATCACGAGGTCAGGAGATTGAGACCATCCTGGCTAACACGGCGAAACCCTGTCTCTACTAAAATTACAAAAAATTAGCCGGGCGTGGTGGTGGGCATCTGTCGTCCCAGCTACTCAGGAGGCTGAGGCAGGAGAATCGCTTGAACCCGGGAGGCAGAGGTTGCAGTGGGCCGAGATCGTGCCATTGCACTCTAGCCTGGGCTACACGGCGAGACTCCATTTCCAAAAAAAAAAAAAGATATTACAGTTACAGCTGAAGCCTGATCCTGTTCCCTTTTGTCCCTCACGTCCTAAGCATTACCACTGTCCCAAATCTGTTCCTTCTTCCCACGTCTTTGCAGTTTGGGCAAGTCTTCTGAACGCCTAGTCGTGATTTTAAGTCTTCTTTCCACCTTCAGTGAAGGGTGGCTGCCCTGAGCAAGCCAGTAGATTCAGTTATGTGTCTGGAGTCCAGATGTTTTATGTGGATTTTCATGTGGAATTGTTTTTGGTAAGGAAGTATTCCCTTGCCACACCAATGAAAAGAGAAGAAAACAGGTAGCTGGCACCCCCTGCATTGTTGCTTTCTGCCAGCCTGCTCCTTCTCCTTCCTCTCCATCTCTGTTGTGTCCAGATGCAAACTCTACATGGAGGGTTTGACCCTAGGTCCTCACCTGCTGTGGCTCTCACACGAGGACTGAATGCTCATGTGTTGTAAATCCTTCCTTTTGCTTCCTCGTGTTGGATGTGTTTAGTGGTTTTCATCTTCTGATCACTATTTCATTCTAGGTTTATCCCTTTTAAATTATAAATTAAATAAATTCTTTGCTTTTCCTACCAGCAGCTACCCACCAAGTTCTACTGTGTGTTAATTTAATCAACAGTTGTTTATTGAGTACTTACTACATGTTGATTTCCTGTACTCAACATTGGAATGAAAACAGCTTAAGGCTCTGCTTTCATGAAGCTTCCATGCTATTAGGTGGAGACAGACAGTAATTAAGCAGATAAACAGGAAATTATGAGCTAGTGGTGGGTCCATTGCTGAGAAGTAAGACAGGTGGTAGGATGACCTGTGCCGCATGATGACTTTAGATTGGATGGTTGGGGAAGACTTCACGGACATTAAAACTGGCCTTGGAACGGGAAGCAAGAACTGGGCATGGAAGATGAGGGGTTGGGAGATTTCAGGCAGAGGGAGCAGCAGCAGGTACAGAGGCCCTGAGGCCCTTTATTGTGCCTTTCTGCTTGAGCAAGTAACTTAGAGCACTCATAGAGAAAGACAGCAGCAGTGGTCTTCTAAACACTCTGTCCTGTGTGGAGAGCTGCTTATGTGAGGTTTTGCTGTGCAGTAAATTAAGGCTTAGCCAAACTGGCTCACGTGAGCTCTTTGAGCTTGCTTGTCTCTGTGGGCTGAAGGCTGTTCCCTGTTTCCTTCAGCTCTACGTCTCCTCCGAGAGCCGCTTCAACACCCTGGCCGAGTTGGTTCATCATCATTCGACAGTGGCCGACGGGCTCATCACCACGCTCCATTATCCAGCCCCCAAGCGCAACAAGCCCACCGTCTATGGTGTCTCCCCCAACTACGACAAGTGGGAGATGGAACGCACGGACATCACCATGAAGCACAAGCTGGGCGGGGGCCAGTACGGGGAGGTGTACGAGGGTGTGTGGAAGAAATACAGCCTGACTGTGGCTGTGAAGACCTTGAAGGTAGGCTGGGACCGCCGGGGCCGCCCAGGGTACTTGGCGGGGGCAAGGTGTCTACTGGCATTAGGCGATGCATCTGCCTGGAAGCCTACCTCCCACCTGCTGTCCGAGGGCTTCATTGGTGCCACAGAAATGACTTTTCCGTCTTACATCATCCTTGTGTCTTTGTAGGAGTGGAATCATTCTCATAGTCCGAGTGTGTTTCCACATATAGTGAGAGCTGACAAGCACGGAGGGGTTTTGGTGTAAAAAGATTAGTCATTTGGAGAAGTTTTCTCATTCTATGGCAAGATTCTTTTAAAGCCGTGGATTTCCATGCTGTTCGTGCGGCATAGAGATCACTTCCTACTGAGAGTTAAGGAGGAAAAAAAGATCTCTGAGTTTTGAAAGATTTAACCAAAATGCATTTGACTTTTCTGTGGATTTTTGTTGGCTGATTTGGAAGGCAGGTGCCCTGGGCATCCCCAGTGGGTTCCAGTTCTGCAGCTGCCGAGACTCCTGCAGGCAGAGGTGGACGTGCCCCCGCTAGAAAGGCGTCCAGGAAACTCGATTTTTACCAGCTCAGATAGTCTGGTCTTTCTTGTTAACTGGGACTTTACCTCTCCACTAATGAATAGTGTTTGTAGTTTCCAGGCAGGTTTTTTTCTTCTTTTGAAGTTCTTTGAAAACCTTAGGACGCCAAGGGAAAGAAGTTTTCATTTTCAGCCCTCTGCGTTCTTCAAAATGTGTTCCAGGCTTTTTCCTGTGGCGAGGGTGTCCCCTAGTGTTGACTTACATTATTTCCACTTGTTTTAAATGAACTTTGATTACCTTGACCTGTGCACAGAAATCAACAGAGGGAGCCCCTTTTTAGAGCTATTAGAAGAGAACCGAAACATCCTCTGGGAAAAATAGAGCTTAATTTGTACACGTCTCAGAAGTCAGGTGCACACATTGAGACTGGTTGCAGCCACATGCCTGCCTTTTAGGGACTTTCTGACTGACCTGATGCCTTCACCCAAAGACATAGTGAAATGGGAAGTATGATTTCTGGCTGGTATAAAGTGGCTGCTTTAGAGAAGAGATCACAAGGTGGCTCCCTGATCTCTTATTCAACTCGTGCCTGTCTTTGGGCAGGACTGGCACTGGGGTGGGGGCATGGTTTGGGTTACCTTAAGGACCCTGGATATTTCTTAGATAGGACTCTTTTCTTTTCTTTTCTCTTTCTTTTTGAGACAGAGTCTTACTCTGTTGCCTGGGTTGGAGTGCAGTGGCATGATCTCAGCTCACTGCAACCTCTGCCCCCCAGGTTTAAGCAATTCTCCTTCCTCAGCCTCATGAGTAGCTGGGATTACAGGCACCTGCCACCACGCCCAGTTAATTTTTGTATTTTTAGTAGAGACAGGGTTTCACTCTGTTGGCCAGGCCAGTCTTGAACTCCTGACCTCAAGTGATCTGCCTACCGTGGCCTCCCAGAGTGCTGGGATTATAGGCATAAGCCACTACGCCCGGCCCTGGACTTTTTCTTAATTGAATAAATATTTATCAAGTTCCTCATTTCTATTTGACGGTTCCTGGACTCAACACTGGGATTAGAAAATGAATGGGACCGAGTTCTTCACCTGAGGCATGGCGTGGTCCAGGTAGTAGAAGCAAGAATTGCAGCGCAGCAGTTCTCGGGACACCACCAGGGGGTGAATAAAGGAGGGACTGGGGGGCTGTGCAGGTGCCCCAGCTCCTTGGGTTGCACAGGGTTGAAGAGCAGACCCAAAAAATGGGGCCTTGACTGGGTCAGCAAACTGAGAAAGGCCTAGATTTCAGCACACTTTTACCAGGATTTGTAAAACGAAGGAAGGTTCAAAGTGCAAAATACACTAGATTTCAACCAGTAAAGGCTTGTCTGAAAACTTCCAAGATCAGGTTGTACAACGTGACATTTGAGGAAATGCTACTCCAGTAGATGATGCTGTGGCATTGTTTTCTGAACAACTGAAGGACACTCCAGAGGAGGGTACCTATTGGAGTACCCAATAGGTACCCCCAGTGGTTTGGGGGGTGGGTTTCTTATATATCACTCAATCTAAAGTGGGTGCCTTTCAGACTGTGCTTTACTAATAATATGTTACTCTGCTTTTAATTATACTTCTAATAATTTTTCCCAAGAGCCTAATTAACTTACGATCTCACAGGTGGTAAAGAATTACAGGATGTCATTGCGTGGATTTCTGTGGGCATTCACCTGGAGTGGTATCTAATTAGGCAAAAGGCAGTATGTCCCTTTCTGGAGGTGTGTTAACTGAAAATACGGTACTAAGCAACTGCTAAATAAATCAGCCCTCCTTCCTCCCGGCCATGCGCAGATGGCCCTGCAGTATGTTGCCTGTTTGCCAAATAAGATTGGTGTAAATATTGGGCATTTACCTTTGCTATAGAAGCTGAAATTGCCGGGCACGGTGGCTTACACCTGTAATCCCAGCACTTTGGAAGGCCAAGGCTGGTGGATTGCTTGAGCCCAGGAGTTCAAGACCAGCCTGGGCAACATGACAAAACTCTGCCTGTACAAAAAATACCAAAAAAATTAGCCAAGCCTGGTGGTACGTCTGTATTCCGAGCTACAGGCTAGGACATGGGAGGCTGACATGGGAGGATTACCTGAGCCCGGGAGGTTGAGGCTGTAGTGAGCTGTCATAGCGCCACTGCATTCCTGTCTGGGCAGCAGAGTGAGACCTTGTCTCCAAAAAAAAAAAAAAAAAAGCTGAAATCCTGGAGTGGATTCTAAATCATGGCAGCAGCTAATGTTCAGCTTTCATCGTTCCCTTACTGTGTGCCTGGCAGAGGCCTCTGTGCTTACTACACGTTGCATCTCATTGAATCCTCACAACCTTAAGATCCTTCCAGGTTGAGCATCCTGAACCCTAAAATCCAAAATCCTAAATGCTCCCAAAATCCAAAATCCTAAATGCTCCCAAATCCAAAACTTTTTGAGCACCAGCATGCAGCTCAGAGGAAATGCATATTGGAACATTTCAGATTTTGGGTTTTCAAATTTGGGGTGTTCATCTGGTAATACAGTGCGGCAATCCCCAAATCTGCAAAGATCCAAGCTCTGAAACACTTGTAGTCCCAGGCCTTTCAGTTAAGGGACATTCACCCTGTATCAACATTTTAATGCTGAGAAAATGGAAGAGAGAGAGGTTAAGTGACTGACCTGGCATCACACAGCCAGAAGTGGCAGCATCAGGATTTGAACCGGGCACTCAACTCGAGAGCTCAGCTCTTCTTTGTTTTAAATTGAACCCAGGTTCTTATTTCTCGAACACCGTAAAAAATGTACATAAGCCACAGTTATGCCTTTAAAAAAAAAAAATGTTTTCCCCCACCCTCCTCCCATCCAGCCTGTTTCCTATGGCTGGCTTCTCCAAGGACAGAGCCGGAGTCCTCCTTTGCCAGCAGGGGGAGCAAGGGCCTACTTTTAACCATGACTCCATAGTGAACAAGTAAAACAGCCTTGGGTCATGTACCTTTCAGGCAGAAGGAAGAGGGAAGAGAACAGGAAAAAAGGAGGACACTAGGCTGACCCCTGCAGATGGGAAACTGGAATTACAACAAAGGCTCATTGGGAACTGCACCCTTGAATTTTGACAGTATTGGGCAGGACATAGTCTTGCTATCTGTGTTAAAGGGAGGATGTGCTTAAGAAAACCAACAGTCAAGTGCAAGAAGCCCTAATTTTTTTGAGGTGGGGGATGGGGTCTCACTATGTTGCCCAGCTGGCCTCCAACTCCTGGCTCAAGCAGTCCTCCCACCTCAGCCTCCTGAGTAGCAGGGATCACAGACTTGTGCCCCTGTGCCCAGCTATGAGCCAGGAATTTTTAAATGAGCTGTATTCGGAGTTTGTACATCAGTGTCTTTTTTTTTTTCTGTGAATCAGTTCTCTAAGTAATAGAATTTGGAAAAGACCACTGGTGATTGAGCTGTGGCATTTAGCTTGACTCATGAGCTAACTGACAAATTTACTAAACGGTGGAAAATAATGTACAGCATGTATTTTTTTGAATAAGTTATCCCGCCCTCGAGTTCTGTGTCTTTCCTAAGTCCGCATATGTGACAGACAGATCTCTGTCTTCTGTTGTCACATCATGTGTTTTGGCAGTTGTTCCTTATCGATACACATAAGGTTGTCTTGTTTTTGTATGGATATATTTTAACATGTACCAACTTTCAGTGGGCCTTTGTCTTATTTCCAGTATTTTGCCCTCCTCTAAACAGCAGCACAGGGATTCCCCTCATTTGCATGTATGTTAAACTGTCCTGGTGGGTCAGCTTCCTGAAACTACCGGATCAGGGACCATGTGCATGTATGGCCTTGACCATACTGCCAGAGTACCTTCCAAGGAGTTTGTGTCATCAATTTGCACTCCCCAGTGGTGTTGAGAGAGTGCACGTTTCCTCCACCCAGCACAGTGTGTTTCGGTTTTATTTCTCCCAGGAAATGGGTGTCACTTGGGGAGCTCCAGAAAGAAGCCGAGAAGAAGGGCAGTCGTACGCTTGGCAGTTGTACGCAGTGGCTCTCTGGCTGCACAAGGAGGGCCACGCATAGGGAGAGAGGCCATGCAGCTCAGAGCCTGCTGTTGCCAGGTTGCATTTACTCTTGAAAGACAGGCATTCCTTGCAGTGGGTTCTCCTCTGGCCAGGGAGATGAGTTCTGGGGGCTCCTCTGCGAGGTGGTCTCTCTTGGGCTTTCCTCTCGAGCTTCAAGTCCCACGTCTGGAGTATGAACTGCCTTCCTCAGTCTAACTCTGTCCAGTGTTTTGTTTTTGTTCTTTTTTTTTTTTTGAGACGGAGTCTTGGCCTCTCGCCCAAGCTGGAGTACAGTGGCGCCATCTCAGCTCACTGCAAGCTCCGCCTCCCAGGTTCAAGCAATTCTCCTGCCTCAGCCTCCCAAGTAGCTGGGACTACAGGTGCCTGCCACCATGCCCGGCTAATTTTTTGTACTTTTAGTAGAGGTGAGGTTTCACTGTGTTAGCCAGGATGGTCTCGATCTCCTGACCTCGTGATCTGCCCTGCTTGGTCTCCCAGAGTGCTGGGATTACAGGCGTGAGCCACGGCACCCGGCAGTCTCTTCAGTGTTTTTAGCCATGTTGATCCTGATTCATCTGATGGGTGAAGGAATATTGGAAATAGGGATAATCCCTGTGGTGTTTCACTGTGCCTGTAACCTCTCTCACCTAGCATTTGGTTAACCAGAAACAGATGTGGAAACTGATCTATCAGTAGATAATGGCCCTGCTCAGGGAGAGGGATCCCTGCTGAGAGCGAGACATTGAGAGCCTGCTACACAGAAAC
Source organism: Mandrillus leucophaeus (assembly GCF_000951045.1). Classification (NCBI taxonomy): domain Eukaryota; kingdom Metazoa; phylum Chordata; class Mammalia; order Primates; family Cercopithecidae; genus Mandrillus; species Mandrillus leucophaeus. Next base: position 606,836 of record NW_012110807.1, on the reverse strand, counting down.
TGCTGGAAGGCCAAGCCATTTCTTCCCCCCCCCCCCCAGACAGAGTTTCACCCAGTTGCTCAGGCTGGAGTGCAGTGGCGTGATCTCGGTTCCTTGCAACGTCCTCCCGGGTTCAAGTAATTCTCCTGCCCGAGCCTCCCCAGTAGCTGGCATTACAGGCTCCTGCCACCATACCCAGCTAATTTTTGCATTTTTAGTAGAGACGTGGTTTCACCATGTGGCCAGGCTGGTCTCGAACTCCTGGCCTCAAGTGATCTGCCTGCCTTGGCCTCCCAGAGAGGCCAAGCCATTTCTAAAAACAGTGCTCTTTTTCATGCTGTAGAATACCTATGCTTGAGGGTGAGCAAAAAGGAGGAAACTGATTAGAAAATACCTGTGAGGGCTGGGCGTGGAGGCTCACACCTGTAATCCCAGCACTCTGGGAGGCCGAGGCAGGCGAATCACAAGGTCAGGAGATCAAGACCATCTTGGCTAACATGGTGAAAACCCGTCTCTACTAAAAATACAAAAAAAATTAGCTGGGTGTGGTGGTGGGCGCCTGTAGTCCCAGCTACACGGGAGGCTAAGGCAGGAGAATGATGTGAATCCAACAGGTGGAGCTTGCAGTGAGCTGAGATGGTGCCACTGCCCTCCAGTCTGGGCCAGAGTGAGACTCCATCTCAAAAAAAAAAAAAAAGAAATACCTGTGAGATGTTGAGTCTAGGAGAATGCATCTGTGAGAAGACAAACAACCGTAATATTCATTAAAGAACCAGCCTTTTGTTTTCTATGAGCTGTCTGTTCTGTCTACTCAGGAATAGAGATAAACTGCCTTACTAGTAATAAAAGCAAGCACCGCTGAGTGAATGCTGGCCGCATTCCAGGAACTGCTCTTGGCACTCTGTGCACAAGGGAGATACTGACATTCTCTCTGTTGTGCAGATGAGAAAACAGACTCAGAGGGGTTGAGTAACTTACCATGGTCACACAGCAGCAGAGCGAAGTCAGTATAATTCACAAGTCATTCTCCTAACCACTCTGCCATACCACCCAGAATGTTCATTTGCATCTGAGCCAGCCCAGTCAGTCCATGCAAAGAGAGGCCAGTTGACTCATCTCCCTCCCTAACAAGCACAGAAGAGGGCAGGCTGAAAATTCATAGCTTTCACTCAAAGTGTTTCCTTCACCCTCATTCATCCAAGTTAGTTTTATTTTACTATATAAAGAGAATTCTCTTCAACAAAACGATAGGAAATTTTTTAATGAAAGTAAAGGAATGTCACAGAATTGCATCAGGATATTTCCAGTTTAACACAACTACAAACGTAGGCTGTTTTGTTGTTGTTGTTGTTGTTGTTTTGGTTTTCTATTTTGAGGTGAAGTCTCACTCTGTCCTGCACGCTGAAGTGCAGTGGTGCAATCTCAGCTCACTGCAACCTCATCCTCCCGAATTCAAGTGATTCCCCTGCCTCAGCCTCCCAAGTAGCTGGAACTACAGGCATGCGCCACCATGCCTGGTTAATTTTTTTATTTTTAGTAGAGATGGGGTTTCAACATGTTGACCAGGTTGGTTCTGAACTCAGGTGATCCACCTTGGCCTCCCAAAGTGTTGAGATTATATGTGTGAGCCACTGCATGCGGCTGCTGTTGTTAATAGTTAAAATTATAAATTGAACAAGGTCTGATTCCAGCAGGGGGAGACAAATTCACATTGATTTTTCTGTAAGAAAAGGAATTATTTGTACTTTCCTCCCGTGTGTGTTTTTGTGTATGTAAGAGAGAAAAGAGAGACAGATGAGAAGAGGGCTGCCTTTGAAAGCCATGTTCCTTTTGCATGTACATGCCTGTCAAGATTATTACTTGGTCTTTTAGAAGAGGGTCAGTAGCTATAAAAGCAAATTATATTTATGAAATGATTTCATTGTGTGTGGTTTATTATGTGGTCTTCAAAAAAGAGAAACCCCACTTGTTTAGAAAGCTTCCTTTGAGAGCTACTTTGTAACCATATTGTTGATCAAGCAAGATTCTTAAAGCCCCAGTCCTGTACATGAGCAGCATTGAATCCCCGGATGCTGGCAGGCGTTCGCTGTCCAGCCTTTGACATTAGCATGTCACCCTGGTAAATCAAAGCACTCCGTGCCAAAAACCACATGGTCTGCTGAGCATGTTACGGAGCAGAGAGGGCTCGGAAGAATTAAACGGCCAATGGGGTGGCGGCAGGGGTGAGCTCTTTCCCCCTCGGACAGCTTGGCACAGTGACTACCAACGAGGTTTAATTGACATTAAGAGCAGCTCACCATTTTTAAAGAGCAATAAATTGTTTCCAAGTTTCAGCCTCTCGGAGCCCTGAGCTAAGAGATAATGGGCTGACACATAGCCTCATTGGTCACGCTTCACTTGTAAACAGGATTGGCCAAAGCAAGAAGGCTGTAAGTAAAGGTTGGCCCGTCCTCTGGAAGCCTCCTCCACAGCAGGGTGGGGAACTGGGGCAGCCACAGCAAGCAGGACCGTCAGGACACTGTGTTCTCCCAAAGGGGCCAGAACATATAAGGTTCTACGTTTAACAGAAAGTTGATCAAGCCTTCCTCTTTGGGTAGCCTAATTTTTAAGCCATTCACTCTGTTTCGCTGCACAGTCTTTCTCTCCAAACTCTGTTGAAACTTGGAGGCATCTCGCTTCCTCTCTTGGCCTTTGTAGCCAGGTTTTCGCAGCAAACAGACCATATCATTTAACACCCACCTGCTTCTTGTTCTGATGGTTGGCTCGGTGGACAGTAGCATTTTTTAAGTCAAAAAGAGGCTTAGTGATGTAGGCCAAGGTCAAGGCTCTGTGTGATGGGCTCTCCCCAGGGCTCAGTGCCACGGCACTTCAGACTTGACCCCAGACTGAAAAGATGAGAGGAGCTGTAGAAGTCACGGCCTGTCTGTGCTGGGCCCATGCTCCTATCTTTTTCTCCCCCTTGGCATTTAGATACTGTGGACTTGTTAAAATGTGACATGTACTGATGATCGTTGTGAATTTGTTGGTAGGGGAGCTGCTGGTGAGGATGATTTTAGACTTTGAGTAATTGACCTGACAGACAGCGATGACTGCTTCATTAAGAGCCCACCACCACGTGCCAGAACAGTTCAACATCCTCTGTTGCTACCATACTTCGAGACTTCGTTCTTTGTGATGCAATATCTCTTTCTTGTCATCAGGGTCTCTTCCCTTAAATCAGGTGCATTTCAGATTCTTCAGGTGATGTTTTCTAGGGTGAGTGTGTTAGCACCCCTTGGAAACCAGGTTCCCCGGGGAAAGAGTGCCACGTCTGTGGTGTTTGCCTGTATAGCTCTCCCACGCCACCACGAACTCCAAGAGGTGGGGAAGCACATGTGGCCTGCCTAGCAGGCACCAGAAGCAGGTTGTCTGTACATGCAAGCCAGCTTTGCCCTGTTGCCCTGGGGGAGAATTGAAAAGTTTGTCCCCAAAGGGGAAAATTCTTTGTGCCATCAGGTTGCCGTTCAGCTATCATGGAACCTGTCTGCAACAATGTGGCTGTCACAAAAGGCAGCCCAGGACAAGTGTGCACTGAAGCTCCATTTTGCGTTAACCATTCCAGTACTTACCCACTGAAAAGCACTTCCTGAAATAATTTCACCCTCGTTTTTTCCTTCTGCAGGAGGACACCATGGAGGTGGAAGAGTTCTTGAAAGAAGCTGCAGTCATGAAAGAGATCAAACACCCTAACCTGGTGCAGCTCCTTGGTGAGTAAGCCTGGGGCTGTGAAGAGAGGGTCTCACGCCACACCTCCAGGGTGACACAGGTGCTGGAGAAGAAGCACAGGCGGCTCACTGCATGAAACTCATTGGAACGCTTGTGCTCTGCTGACGTTCAGCCGCCAGTAAAATGAGGCCTGTATGGGATGGGTGTGTGCGTGTGTGCACGTACGCACATGTATGTATGAGAGAGAGAATGTGATTATTTTAAGTGGATACATAAAAGCAGTCAAATGCAAATCTGAAATTAGTTTCTGAAACTTGGGCATTTTCCAGAGTTTTTTCACTGAAGTGATTCTGTGAGTAGACATATAACCATCAGACATAACCATTTGGGGCTAAACTGATGGTGGTGAAGATCATTTGAGGTAGGGCCAGGTCTGCTTCTGAATTCTGTGGCAGCCTCTCCCTGTGTAAATTCAAGTTCACTGGCTTGAGAAGACGAAAAGAGGCTGGCCATGTCCCTCCCACATGAGCACAGTCTCAGGACACAGGTGCTTGGGACCATGTTGGAAGTTGGGCCCAGGACTTAGAAGCAGAGTCAGTATCCTTCAGAAGGCTTTTTCTTTAGACAGTTGTTTGTTCAGTCGGGAGTGGAGCCATGTGCTGAAGTCCTTGGTGTCTTGTTGGCAGGGGTCTGCACCCGGGAGCCCCCGTTCTATATCATCACCGAATTCATGACCTACGGGAACCTGCTGGACTACCTGAGGGAGTGCAACCGGCAGGAAGTGAACGCCGTGGTGCTACTGTACATGGCCACTCAGATCTCGTCAGCCATGGAGTACCTGGAGAAGAAAAACTTCATCCACAGGTAGGGGTCTGGCCAGGCAGCCTGCACCACGGAGTCGCAGGGCGTGGAACCGGGCAGCCTTTTATAAAAAGCCCCAGCCTTGGAGGTCTCAGGGTACAGCTTCTAACCTCAGTGCTGGCAACACATTGGACCTTGGAACAAAGGCAAACACTAGGCTCCTGGCAAAGCCAGCTTTGGGCATGTGTCCAGGCCTAAATTCAGCCAGGCCTAGACCTGGACCAGTGGAGCAGCTAATCCCCGGAGTAAGAAATATTTCATTTTTGAACCATTTTGGGCTAAGTGGAATATTAAATGAAGTTCATAAAAGGCGTCCTTCCTAATAATCACAGCCCCTCTGAAAGAGAGTGCTCATTGTTCCTCCGCGGCCAGTGTCCATCAGTAATGGCCTCTTCCTGGGAGCCGCTGGCATTGCTTTTACACAAACTCATGGGAACAACCAGTACATGGCTTTTGTTTTTTAGTGTGTGTGGTTTTTTTTCCTGCTTTCTCTTTATTATCTTTTCTTTCTCCACTTGCTGTCCTCGGGTTCAGGGATGTTTCCACAATTGTCAGAATTGTATATATGGAGGTCTAAATTAAGCATCTTTGCTGTTTTAAACCCTGAAGTGTTTTGACCTTCAAATGTGCCACAATTATCTCGGTCTTCAAATTCTTTGCTAGTGGAAATGGCTTCCTAGCAAAGCGACAGCCTGTGCAGGACAGTGCCTGATGGGCTTTGCTGGCATCTTTTATATGAGATGTTCTCCACACCACCACTGTGACCTTTCCTTCCCAATTAGCTCAAGTATGAAACCTCTACATGAGATTTCATAGCAAGGAATAAGGGTAGCATGTGTGAAATGCTGGCGGCTCCTTGTAAGACAGATTTTCTATGCTCCACGAGAGCCTGATCCAGATACCCCTGGTTTTCAGGAAAGTGAACCCTCTGATGCTGCAAATTGAGATTGCTTGACTTCTGGTTTGCTTGGCACGGCCAGGTCTGTTCCTTCTTCATTCAAGCGAACTTAAAATGCTTTACCAAAATCCTCTTAGGCACAACTCTTCTGTATTTAATTTCACTCTCGTTGCTGACGATCAGGCTATCTCGTGCACCATCGCCTCAAGCTGCTGCCTCCTGTCATTCCCCTCTTCCCGCTTGCCTTGTGATTTCATGGTTAATGTTCATGAACCAAAGATTAGACTCCTACCTCCCTGGGAGAATCAGGAAGTGAGAGGAAACAGATTATACAGGAGAGAGTTTTTAGGATACATTTGGGTACACATCAGGAAGAAAGAGGGAAGTAGGAAACACAGTTTGGGTAAAGAATGTCATGGGCTTTGTTTTATTTTGTCCCATCAAGTCTGGATAGGACAAGTGGAGATGCACTCTGATAGAAGTTTCTTGCAATCAAAGACTGGGCTAAGTGTTTGTCTCTGTGCCTGGCATAGAGTAGCAATAACTGCACTTAATATTCTCGACACATCAATCAAAGCATTTAGCATATTAATTAATTACACTCACAGCAGCCCTAAGAGGTGGGTGCCATTATTATCGTCTTCATTTTACGGATGAGGTAACTGAGTCCCAAGGTAATTAACTTGCTCCAGGTCATGGGGCCAGGAAGCCCGCTCCCAGCACCAGCCTCTTGCCATGTTGGGATCTATCTCAAGGTGTGTTTGCTAGGAGGCTGGCACTGTGTTAATTGCAGTGGGCATTAATACAAATTTCCAGGGCACTGGACTCAATCTTCCCATTGTCAGCATTGCAGCTTTGCTCAACAGTGGTGGATTTGTGAAGTGGAAAGTTGGCCAGGAGCTCTCATGGGTGAACATTTTTCTTTCTTAGAGATCTTGCTGCCCGAAACTGCCTGGTAGGGGAGAACCACTTGGTGAAGGTAGCTGATTTTGGCCTGAGCAGGTTGATGACAGGGGACACCTACACAGCCCATGCCGGAGCCAAGTTCCCCATCAAATGGACTGCACCCGAGAGCCTGGCCTACAACAAGTTCTCCATCAAGTCCGACGTCTGGGGTAAGGGTTGCTGCTGCACTGAAGTGGTCCTTCCTGGCTACGGGAGGGTTTTTTTTTTGTTTTTTTTTTTTTTTTCTGCCTCTTTCTTGCTCTTCCCTTTTTTTTTCCCCTTTTTTTCTTGCTCTTCCTTTCTTTTTGTTTTTTTGAGAGGGAGTCTCACTCTGTCACCCAGGCTGGAGTGCAGTGGTACAATCTTGGCTCACTGCAGCCTCTGCCTCCCAGGTTCAAGCAATTCTCCTGCCTCAGTGTCTTGAGTAGCTGGGATTATAGGCGCCCGTCACCACGCCCAGCTAATTTTTGGTATTTTTAGTAGAGATGGGGTTTCACCATGTTGGCCAGGCTGGTCTAGAACTCCTGACCTCAGGTGATCCACCTGCCTTGGCCTCCCAAAGTGCTGGGATTACAGGTGTTAGCCACTGCACCCAGCCACCTTTTTTTTTTTTTTTTTTAAACCTTTGGCCTGAGGTCCAAATATGGTGCACAGTGTATCTGCTGATCTCTCTGTTAAAACAGTCTCCTCTGTGAGCCCCCTCTCCGTGTCTTTATTTCTCTTGCTGTTTGTTTATTGAAGAAACCATCATTTGTTCCGCAGAGTTTCTTATGTTCTGAGTTTTGCCCATTGTCTCCAATGGTGTGATTTAATGTTCCTCTGGCTTCCGTATTCCTAGTTAAGGGTGGCTGAATCTGGACAGCCTCATCACATTCAGGTTTGACTGTTTTTCTTTTAATAAGAGTGGATCAGAAGAGATGGTGTGCCCTTCCATCAGTAGACATAAAATGCTTGATTTTCTTTCTTTTTGTTTTTGTTTTTGTTTTGTTTTGTTTTTTGAGACGGAGTTTCGCTCTTGTTGCCCAGGCTGGAGTATAGTAGCACAATCTCGGCTCGCTGCAACCTCTGCCTTCCGGTTTCAAGTGATTCTCCTGCCTCAGCCTCCTGAGTAGCTGGGACTACAGGTGCCTGCCACCACCCCTGACTAATTTTTGCATTTTTAGTAGAGGCAGGGGTTTTACCATGTTGGCCAGGATGGTCTCGAACTCCTGACCTTGTGATCTGCCCACCTCGGTCTCCCAGAGTGCTGGGATACAGCTGTGAGCCACTGCGCCCGGCCCCAAAATGCTTGATTTTCTATCTTTTTAAAATTTTTTTGAGTAATTTTTAGCAGTTATTGATATACAGTGCCTAGATCCAATAGTTTCCTAGGTGTTGCCAGATGGGAATTCTCTAATTCTGTCATTCCTATTCAGTTGTCAGTGGAATACTTATATGAGGAGAAACGGTTCCTCATCTCTTTGGTTACTCAGTGGTACAGTTCATATAGGAAGAGCAGGATCAATTCTTGCTTCTTTGGTTTTATTTACCAGTTCTTTTTTTTTTTTTTTTTTGAGATGGAGTCTCGCTCTGTCGCCCAGGCTGGAGTGCAGTGGTGCGATCTCAGCTCACTGCAAGCTCCACATCCCGGGTTTACGCCATTCTCCTGCCTCAGCCTCCCAAGTAGCTGGGACTACAGGTGTCCGCCACCTCGGCCGGCTAGTTTTTTGTATTTTTTAGTAGAGACGGGGTTTCACCGTGTTAGCCAGGATGGTCTCGATCTCCTGACCTCGTGAT
>NW_012110807.1:579543-598622 GCF_000951045.1 Mandrillus leucophaeus | reverse complement strand
CGGCTAGTTTTTTGTATTTTTTAGTAGAGACGGGGTTTCACCGTGTTAGCCAGGATGGTCTCGATCTCCTGACCTCGTGATCCGCCCGTCTTGGCCTCCCAAAGTGCTGGGATTACAGGCTTGAGCCACCGCGCCCGGCCTTTTACCAGTTCTTAAAATAACAAATTAGTTTCTTTTTTTTGGAGACAGTCTTGCTTTGTCACACAGGCTGTAGCGTGATCTCAGCTCACTGCAACCTCCGCCTCCTGTGTTTCAAGCAGTTCTTCTGCCTTAGTCTCCAAGTAACTGGGATTACAGGTGCCTGCCACCACTCCCGGCTAATTTTTTTTGTATTTTTAGTAAAGATGGGGTTTCACCATGTTGCCCAGGCTGGTCTTGAACTTCTGAGCTCAGACAGTCTGCCCACCCTGGCCTCCCAAAGTGCTGGGATTATAGGCATGAGCCACCATGCCCTGCCACAGGTTAGTTTTTGTTTTTTTTTGTTTTTGTTTTTGTTTTTGTTTTTGTTTTTTTTTTGAGATGATGTCTCCCTCTGTCGCCCAGGCTGGAGTGCAGTGGTGCGATCTCAGCTCACTGCAAGCTCCGCCTCCGGGGTTCACGCCATTCTCCTGCCTCAGCCTCCCGAGTAGCTGAGACTACGGGCGCCCGCCACCTCACCCGGCTAAATTTTTTTTGTATTTTTAGTAGAGACGGGGTTTCACCGCATTAGCCAGGATGGTCTCAATCTCCTGACCTCGTGATCCGCCCGCCTCGGCCTCCCAAAGTGCACAAGTTAGTTTCTTAATACCCTTCAGTGGTGGCCAATTAGGTTTTTGTTGTTGTCATTTGTGGTATTATTATGAACTCTCAGATTTATATATCTTTGATGTGTTTCAATCCGCTGCGGTTATTTTCCCTGTTGATACTCAGATTGTCTCATCTTGGCCAGTGGGAACTTCACATTAGCTCCTAGTCATTTTGACATTACCTGTGTAGTTTTCTGTGATATCCATGCCCTCAAATGACAAGATTATTGCAGGTTCGTTCTGTGCCCCAGGCCTGAATCACCCGTTTCTCCAAGGAATCTTACTCCTTAATGGGAAATGGAATTTCAAGGCAATAATCTGAGATTTCAAAACATTTGAAGATTTCGTAAGATTTTTATGAAATGTTTAGAGTTAGAAGGGGCTTTGGAGATAGTCTTATGCACCCGGAAAGCAGTGGAGGCCAGTTAGGCACAGAGCTGGTTGGTCACAGAGCTATGGGTTAACATGGCCGGCTGACTTCCAGTGCCAGTTTCCTTCTACCACATATCCCGGCAAGATGGTCACATTACCTAAAATACCCCACAGGGTCTGATAACTCATCTTCTGCCCTCCTCCAGCATGTTTGTCTGTGGGGTAAGTTTACTGAGTCTTGTTCTGTCCTGGTGTTTTTGTTTTTTTTTTTTTTTTGAGATAGAGTGTTGCTCTTGTCGCCCAGGCTGGAGCAATCTCGGCTCACTGCAACCTCCGCCTCCCAGGTTCAAGCGATTCTCCTGCCTCAGCCTCCGAAGTAGCCAGGACGACTGCTGTGCACCAACACACCTGGCTAATTTTGTATTTTTAGTAGAGATGGGGTTTTGCCATGTTGGCCAGGGTGGTCTTGAACTCCTGACCTCAAATGATCCTCCCACCCCAGCCTCCCAAAGTGCTGGGATTACAGGTGTGAGCAACTGCACCTGGCCTTGTCCTGGTCTTGTGATGATAAAGAGTCTGGTAAAATGTCAGAGCCTGGGCTGCTGCTGGGGCCATCCCTTCTGAGGTCTGCTGCAGATGTAACCGATTTTAAATGTAGTGTAGTGAAATGCTACACATCTTGAACAGCCTCTTTCGGTTTTCTTTCAGCATTTGGAGTATTGCTTTGGGAAATTGCTACCTATGGCATGTCCCCTTACCCGGGAATTGACCTGTCCCAGGTGTATGAGCTGCTGGAGAAGGACTACCGCATGGAGCGCCCAGAAGGCTGCCCAGAGAAGGTCTATGAACTCATGCGAGCATGTAAGCCTTCCTCAGCCTATTCTCACAAGTATATGTGGGCATTCCAGGAGATTCCAACTATGCAGGAGTGTGTACACAAAGTTGAAAGTTTTTCCATGAGCTCTCTCCATTCCAGTTCTTCAGAAGCAGCTAATGTAGCCATTTGATACCTATTGATCTTTATTTACAGATAGATAGTATGTGCATGACTTGTCTTTTAAAGCAAAAATGGTATTGATAGTTACCAAACCTGGGTGTATTCCTAAATACAGATTCCTGGGTCCTACCTTCAGACCTTCTGCTATAGTAGCTAAGCTCATGAGGTGATTTTTTTTTTTTTTTTTTTTTGAGACGGAGTTTCAACGCTCTTGTTGCCCAGGCTGGAGTGCAATGGCACAATCTTGGCTCACTTCAACCTCCACCTCCCTGGTTCAAGCGATTCTCGTGCCTCAGCCTCCCGAGTAGCTGGGATTACAGGCATGCGCCACCACGCCTGGCTAATTTCGTATTTTTAGTAGAGTTGGGGTTTCTCCATGTTGGTCAGGCTGGTCTCCAACTCCCGACCTCAGGTGATCCGCCCGCCTCAGCCTCTCAAAGTGCTGGGATTACAGGCGTGAGCCACTGCACCCGGCCGTGAGGTAATTTTTATCCAGTCGTTTTTTTCTAATTCCATATATGTTATCTGTACTGTGCACACACAGGATGTTTTCATATATCTTAGAAGGTATTTATACGGCCATTTCTTACACTGTTTTCCCACATGTCCATGTATTCAGATCTCTCCCTCTCCCCACCTCTTATTTATATGTAGCTGCCTAGCACTGCATTAAATGATTTCACTCATTCATCCGGTCCTCTTTTGATGTGCATTGGTTGTTTTACACATTTGTTTGATTTTTGCCATTATAAACAAAGCAGAAACAAATACTCATGTACACGAATCTCTGGGCACTTTGGCTGGTATTTCTAAAAGCTGAACTGTTGGTTCAAAGAACTGCGTGGATTTTAAATTTTGATAAATTTTACCAAACTGTTAAAAAAGGTTATGCCATTGTATACTCCAATTAGACGGGTATGGGAGTGACTGCTCCTGGTCCCCAGTACTAGGCTTTTTTAGTCTGTTTAGTCCTCATGTTAGTCTCATTTTCGTGAGAATTTCTTTACTTCAGATTTTGATAACCATGAAGAAAGAATGAGATAGGTGAGCTGTTTGAAACGGCTTAGTAATTTTCTACACCTACTAGAGTGGGGCTGGGAAAAATATATTTGTAAATGCAGCTCTTGCTGTCACTGTCTCTCTGGGGTTTTACAATCCATATTCTTGCCAGCATCTAATGTCTTTTCAAACTCTTAATGTCTATAATAGGACATGATGACATTTGTCATTTTAACTTGTTGCAGCAAAAGATGGTTAGCAGGATTGGAATGCTACTTTCATTCTAGACTTTTCCTTGAACACTGCTAGCCCTGTATTGCTAGCCAGATCTCATGGATGATCTGACTTGGGTTTCATCTGTCCAGGTTGGCAGTGGAATCCCTCTGACCGGCCCTCCTTTGCTGAAATCCACCAAGCCTTTGAAACAATGTTCCAGGAATCCAGTATCTCAGACGGTAAAGTACCCATCCCGGGGTACCTGCAGTGGAGTGAAAGGGTGGCCATGGGGTACTGCAGCCTGGGTCATTCAGTTCACTTCCTGGTGGAAGTTCACAGACCAGCCTGTCCTGAGACCAGAAAGCTGGGCAGAGGTGTGGAGTGTTTTGCTCTCTTGTCTGCTGCAGCCCTGCAGAGTTCTGAGAAATGCTAAGGGCTGTTTCTCTGGCATCCACGTGCCTTTTCTTTAGTTGTGTGCAGATGAGCACTGTTATCTTACAAAGAAAGAGAATCACCATACCAAGCCAACACCAGTACTGATGGCTACTGGATTTTTGTTTCTGTCCCTGTGTGATTCTTAGAAGTGGAAAAGGAGCTGGGGAAACAAGGCATCCGTGGGGCTGTGAGTACCTTGCTGCAGGCCCCAGAGCTGCCCACCAAGACGAGGACCTCCAGGAGAGCTGCGGAGCACAGAGACGCCACCGACGTGCCTGAGATGCCTCACTCCAAGGGCCAGGGAGAGAGTGGTATGTCCCCCACTCCCCTGAAACCCCCTCTTCCCCTCCCTGCCAGAGGCTACATTCGGGCCAGCATAGGCCAAAGGGAAGCTGTGAATGGAGCCCACACAGAAGTGCAGCCACAGCCTGTGTCAGTGGTTCAGCTTTGGAAGGAAGAAGGTTCTCCTCTCCCCACCTGCCTCCTGTCCCCTCCCTCTGGGAGTCCCTGAGGAGCATAGGCTCCAGCGGTCAGTTCAGTCCCATAGGCAGAGGTGCTTCTGGAGCCCGCCAAGGAGCTAGCCCATCTCCCACCTGTTACCCGCGGCATCTGTGGTTGCTGTCTCAGAGCAGATGCAACAATAGTAATCACCAGGCTGCGTGATGAGCAGCTCAGGGTGAAGGCACTGATGTAATAAGCTCGCTGCAGCCAGGCGGAACCAGGACACGCCCGTGGACAGAGCCCGTGTCCTGGTGGTCTCTGGGAAGAACATGTTTCTGGTGCCGTTGCCTAGGCAAGCGAGGGAGTTGGGATCAGCTCAGGAGGGTCTCAAAACACTAGCAATAATAATATTTGCCAACATTTATGTAGTGTGCCTACAGGCCAGGCTCTGTTCTGTGTTCGTGGTTGGCCCCCAGAACCAGCAGTCCAGGTTCTGCTGTAGACCAGCTGAACAAAAGCATTGAAGGGTATATTCATTTATTTTCATGCTGCTAATAAAGACATACCCAAGACTGCGTAATTTATTAAGGAAAGAGGTTTCACCAACTCACAGTTCTACATGACTAGGGAGGCTTCACAATCATGGCTGAAGGCGAATGAGGAGCAAAGTCATGTCTTATTTGGTGGCAGGCAAGAGATCTTGTGCAGGGGAAGTCCGCTTTATAAAACCATCAGATCTTGTGAGACTTATTCACTACCACGAGAATGTGGGAGAAACTGCCCCATGATTCATTTATCTCCACCTGACCCCGCCCTTGACACGTGGGGGTTATTACCATTCAAGGTGAGATTTGGGTGGGGACTCAGCTAAACCATATTGGAGGTGGGGGCTAGGCCAAGCATCTGGGTTCGTAGAGGATCCTGGGGATGGCAATAGTGGACTGCATTCTAATGGACCACAGACTGGGTACATGTGAAGGGACCGGACAAACCCCCACTTCATAGAGATTTATGGTGGGATGTTTACTGACAGCAGAATCTATAAACCTGAGTTTTCTTTATCACATACTCATATTAGTTAAAAAAAAAAACTGAACATGCAGCCCATATATATGGTATATAAAGTACATACGTCCACTGCCGTAGGAGTATAGTGTGTATGTTATGTACCAAAACGCACATTTCAAAGGCTTGCATGCTAAATAAGTCCAAATTAACAATGCTTCACCCCTGCTGGGTCATCTCGCTCACCCCCTTGGAGGTTATGGCATATAGACTGTCCAGAAGCTTCCACCCTCCCTCCTCCTGTTGGTTTTCCTGATTTCGGGTGGCTGAGCAGTGGGGGGAGGTCTCTGTGGGAACGCTGTGTGATCAGCAGTCATGTTCATTTATGCCCGTCAGTCTCATCTGAGGGGTATTTTGATAGTGATCTCTTGGTGAGTCGAGGGTGTCAATTAACTGCTCAGTGCTGAAACCAAGTGGTGCATAATTCATTGCAATTTCACTCTCCTGGCCTCCTTCCACTAGATTAAAGTTCTGAGAGGGCTTTGGCGTTCCCTGATTCAGATGTCCCGCGTGCTGCCTTGGGTTCTGATAAATGCACACTGGTACCTCTGTTCTGAGTTACAGGTGCCAACAGAAAACCTCTTCTTGCAAGCTGACCTCTGAGGGAAAATTCTGTTATTCACTAGCAGGAGCTTGGCAACACCAAAAAGATTTTTTTTTTTTTTGAGAAGGAGTCTCACTCTGTTGCCAGGTTGGAGTGCAGTGGCATGATCCCGGCTCACTGCAACCTCCGCCTCCCAGATTCAAGCAATTCTTCTGCCTCATCCTTCTGAGTAGGTGGGACTATAGGCGTGTGCCACCATGCCCAGCTAATTTTTGCATTTTTTAGTAGAGATTGGGTTTCACCATGTTGGCCAGGATGGTCTCGATCTCTTGACCTCGTGATCCACCCGCCTTGGCCTCCCAAAGTGCTGGGATGACAGATGTGAGCCACCGCTCCTGGCTACCAAAAAGATTTCTTATAAGCTATGATTCATATTTTAAAAGTGCCCATTAAAAAACTGTTGGCCGGGTGTGGTGGCTCACACCTGTCATCCCAGCACTTTGGGAGGCCAAGGTGGGCGAATCATGAGGTCAGGCTCCCTTGGCACAAGCTGGGGGCTGCCCCCACCCCATGCTCCCAGAGGAGCACCCAAGCATCTGGGCTCAGACAGGCCTGGATCTGATAACCGTCTCTGATGCCCACCATCCATGAGGCCAGGCAAGTAGTCCCTTCTCTCCGTCTGTCCTCAGCTTTCTCACTTGTAACCGTGCTACAGCGCTGTTGTGAGAATGCACAGCAGATGACGTTGTAAAGGTGAAGCACGTGTCACGTTCCTCTCAATAAAGCCGTCATTGCTGTTAGGATTGTTGTTAGGAAAGGCTTTGAGCCGGGTGCAGTGGCTCATGCCTGTAATCCTAGCACTTTGGGAGGCCAAGGCGGGTTGATCACCTGAGGTCAGGAGTTTGAGACCAGCCTGACCACCATGGTGAAACCTGTCTCTTCTAAAAATACAAAATTAGCCAGGCGTGGTAGCACGTGCCTGTAATCCTAGCTACTTGGGAGGCTGAGGCAGGAGAACCGTTTGAACCTGGGAGGCAGAGGTTGCAGTGAGCTGAGATTGCGCCACTTCACTCCAGCCTAGGCAATGAGCGAGACTCCAACTCAAAAGAAAAGCTTTGGTCTCTTTCCCTGAAGATGGGAACAAAAAGCTGGATGGCCCTGGCCTTTTCATCCCTGCAGTGGTTTACTTTAAGGCAGCAGTCCCCCAACCCACCCACATCACTCTGGTGAGTAAAAATGATGACAAGGCCAAGCAAAGGGTCAAAACGTGGCTTTCCTGCCAGCCAGCTAGCTGACAGGCCTACAAGGAGTTCTGGGAATAAGGGGCTATGTCCCACTGTGGGGAAGGGACAATGGGCCATTATGCATAGGAGATAAGAAGGGTTGACCTTTGACAATTTTTTTGTTTGTTTGTTTTGGCTGGAGTGCAGTGGTGAGATCTCAGCTCACTGCAACCTCTGCCTCCATGGTTCAAGCGATTCTCCTGCCTTAGCCTCTGGAGTTGTCTGGAGTTGTCAGCTCTTCCCCTTGCGTTTCAGATCCTCTGGACCATGAGCCTGCCGTGTCTCCATTGCTCCCTCGAAAAGAGCGAGGTCCCCTGGAGGGCGGCCTGAATGAAGATGAACGCCTTCTCCCCAAAGACAAAAAGACCAACTTGTTCAGCGCCTTGATCAAGAAGAAGAAGAAGACAGCCCCAACCCCTCCCAAACGCAGCAGCTCCTTCCGGGAGATGGACGGCCAGCCGGAGCGCAGAGGGGCCGGCGAGGAAGAGGGCCGAGACATCAGCAATGGGGCGCTGGCTCTCACCCCTTTGGACACAGCTGACCCAGCCAAGTCCCCAAAGCCCAGCAATGGGGCTGGGGTCCCCAATGGAGCCCTCCGGGAGTCTGGGGGCTCAGGCTTTCGGTCTCCCCACCTGTGGAAGAAGTCCAGCACACTGACCAGCAGCCGCCTAGCCACTGGCGAGGAGGAGGGTGGTGGCAGCTCCAGCAAGCGCTTCCTGCGCTCCTGCTCGGCCTCCTGCGTTCCCCACGGGGCCAAGGACACAGAGTGGAGGTCAGTCACGCTGCCTCGGGACTTGCAGTCTACGGGAAGACAGTTTGACTCGTCCACATTTGGAGGGCACAAAAGTGAGAAGCCGGCTCTGCCTCGGAAGAGGGCGGGGGAGAACAGGTCTGACCAGGTGGCCCGAGGCACAGTAACGCCCCCGCCCAGGCTGGTGAAAAAGAACGAAGAAGCTGCTGATGAGGTCTTCAAAGACATCATGGAGTCCAGCCCGGGCTCCAGCCCGCCCAACCTGACTCCAAAACCCCTCCGGCGGCAGGTCATGATGGCCCCTGCCTCAGGCCTCCCCAACAAGGAAGAAGCTGGAAAGGGCAGTGCCTTAGGGACCCCTGCTGCAGCTGAGCCAGTGACCCCCACCAGCAAAGCAGGCTCAGGTGCACCAGGAGGCACCAGCAAGGGCCCCGCCGAGGAGTCCAGAATAAGGAGGCACAAGCACTCCTCTGAGTCGCCAGGAAGGGACAAGGGGAAATTGTCCAGGCTCAAACCTGCCCCGCCGCCCCCACCAGCAGCCTCTGCAGGGAAGGCTGGAGGAAAGCCCTCGCAGAGTCCGAGCCAGGAGGCGGCTGGGGAGGCAGGCCCGGGTGCAAAGACAAAAGCCACGAGTCTGGTTGATGCTGTGAACAGTGATGCTGCCAAGCCCAGCCAGCCAGGAGAGGGACTCAAAAAGCCCGTGCTCCCGGCCACTCCAAAGCCACAGTCCACCAAGCCGTCGGGGACCCCCATCAGCCCAGCCCCCGTTCCCTCCACGTTGCCATCAGCATCCTCAGCCCTGGCAGGGGACCAGCCATCTTCCACTGCCTTCATCCCTCTCATATCAACCCGAGTGTCTCTTCGGAAAACCCGCCAACCTCCAGAGCGGATCGCCAGTGGTGCCATCACCAAGAGCGTGGTCCTAGACAGCACCGAGGCGCTGTGCCTCGCCATCTCTAGGAACTCAGAGCAGATGGCCAGCCACAGTGCGGTGCTCGAGGCCGGCAAAAACCTCTACACGTTCTGCGTGAGCTACGTGGATTCCATCCAGCAAATGAGGAACAAGTTTGCCTTCCGAGAGGCCATCAACAAACTGGAGAATAATCTCCGGGAGCTTCAGATCTGCCCGGCGACAGCAGGCAGTGGTCCGGCAGCCACTCAGGACTTCAGCAAGCTCCTCAGTTCGGTGAAGGAAATCAGTGACATAGTGCAGAGGTAGCAGCAGTCAGGGGTCAGGTGTCAGGCCCGCCGGAGCTGCCTGCAGCACATGCGGGCTCTCCCATACCCGTGACAGTGGCTGACAAGGGACCAGTGAGTCAGCACCTTGGCCCAGGAGCTCTGCACCAGGCAGAGCTGAGGGCCCTGTGGAGTCCAGCTCTACTACCTACGTTTGCACCGCCTACCCTCCCGCACCTTCCTCTTCTCCACCCGGGCTCCCTGCTCCATCTCTGTCCTCGAGTTTTATCTGTGGAGTTCCTGCTCCGTGGACTGCAATCAGCATGCCAGGACCCGCCAGCCCCGCTCCCACCTAGTGCTCCAGACTGAGCTCTCCAGGCCAGGTGGGAACAGCTGATGTGGAGTGTCCTTTTCATTTTTTCTCTCTGGAGCCCCTCCTCCCCTGGCTGGGCTTCTCCTTCCACTTCTCCAAGAATGGAAGCCTGAACCAAGGCCTTGTGCATCAGGCCCTCTGCCTGCACTCCCTGGCCTTGCCTGTCCTGTGCTGAAGACATGTTTCAAGAACCACATTTCGGGAAGGGCACACACGGGCACGCATCACGGCTGGTCACTCTGCCCTCCGCTGCTGCCCGGGGTGGGGTGCACTCGCCATTTCCTCATGTGCAGGACAGCTCTTGATTTGGGTGGAAAACAGGGTGCTAAAGCCAACCAGCCTTTGAGTCCTGGGCAGGTGGGAGCTGAAAAGGATCGAGGCACGGGGCATGTGCTTTCCATCTGTCCTCTCCACATCCCCAGAGCGCAGCTCTTGCTCTCTTGTGACGTGCACTGTGAATCCTGGCAAGAAAGCTTGAGTCTCAAGGGTGGCAGGTCACTGTCACTGCCAACATCCCTCCCCCGACAGAATGGAGGCAGGGGACAAGGGAGGCAGTGGCTAGTTGGGTGAACAGCTGGTGCCAAATAGCCCCAGACTGGGCCCAGGCAGGTCTGCAAGGGCCCAGAGTGAACTTTCCTTTCACACATCTGGGTGCCCTGAACGGGCCCTTCCCCTCCCCCACTCCTCTAAGACAAAGTAGATTCTTCCAAGGCCCTTTCCTTTGGGACAAGACAGTCTTCGCTTTTCTTGAAGCATTTCAAAGCCCTGCCTCTCTGTAGCTGCCCTGAGAGAGAACAGAGCTGCCACCGGGCACCTGCGCACAGGCAGGAGGAAAGGGCCTGGGCAGTCCTGGTCCTGGCTGCACTCTAACTGGGCGAATGTCTTATTTAATTACCGTGAGTGACATAGCCTCATGTTCTGTGGGGGTCATCAGGGAGTGTTAGGAAAACCACAAATGGAGCCCCTGACTGAAAGCCTCGAGTGTTTCACAGAGCACGCCTGCCGTCTTCTCCCCGAGGCTGCCCCAGGCTGGAGCCCAGGTACAGGGGCTGTGACTCTGGGCAGGGACCCGGGGTCTCCTGGACCTTGACAGAACAGCTAACTCCAAGAGCAGTGGGCAGGTGGCCGCCCCCGAGGCTTCACGCTGGGAGAGCCAGGAGGAGCCACCTTCCCGCCTCCCATGCTGCCTCGTGCCAGCAGCCTCGCACAGGCCCTAGCTTTGTGCTCATCACCTAAACTTGTACTTTATTTTTCTGGTAGAAATGGTTTCCTCTGGATCGTTTTATGCGGTTCTTACAGCACATCACCTCTTTGCCCCCGACGGCTGTGACGCAGCCTGAGGGAGGCACTAGTCACCGACAGCGGCCTTGAAGACAAAGCAGAGCGCCCACCCAGGTCCCCCGACTGCCCGTTTCCATGAGGTACTGGTCCCTTCTTTCTGTTAACGTGACGTGCCACTCTATTTTACACGCATCTGTTGGTATGCATCTTTTATAGACGCTCTTTTATAAGTGGCGTGTGCACAGCGCCCTGCCCTGCTCCCTCGGATGCCTGTGGTGGCTCCTCTGCTTCTCTGGGTCCAGTGCATTTTGTTTCTGTATATGATTCTCTGTGTTTTTTTTGAATCCAAATCTGTCCTCTGTAGTATTTTTTAAATAAATCAGTGTTTACATTAGAATCCTTGGCAGATTGCTTCGGCCTGTGATCCTGCCCTGTTGTTCTGAGCCTGTGATGGGGGGGCGGCCGGGATATAGTGGGTTCCGGTTTTCCCGACAGGGCTGGGGTCCAGCATCAGGTCTTAAGAGCAGAATAGTGGCAGGTTGCCCCCAGCTACCCAGAGCCTCTGCGGCCTGGGTGCCCACAGCCATCTTTCAGGCACTTGCCCTGCTATGCTTTGACCCTTCCTGTACCGTTGGCACTTACCTGCCGGCAGCTTGGCCCCACCGGCATCACTGGGAGTGGGCTGTGCCACTGTACAAGCCACGTCTGACTGGCGGTGTCAGGCTGTCGCAGCGACATGGAAGTGGGGTGAGGAGGTCAGGTCTGTGCTCCTTGCTGACTGAGGGCAAATCCCTCCCCACCTGCACCTGTTCTCTCTCCACCTTTCCGCCCTAAGCCCCCAGGCGTCCTCACGTATGTTCCTTGAGCCAGGTGTTTTAGATCTTTGTGTAGATGAGAAGGAGCGGAGGTGTGCTGGCCTTTGGGGCCTGGGAAGGCCATCTCAGACTGAGCCCCACCACCCTTCCCTGGCTTAGTCCCCACCGAGCTGACAGCTTGGAAAGGGGCAGTTGGGAAGTGAGTAGCGCACTCTGATAATGATACTGATCAGGCCAGCGGGTTTGTCAGGGCTGCGAATCCTGCTTAGCAGAGCATATGAAGATCACAGTTCGGGGAAGCTCCCCTTGAGAGACCTGGAGCGAGACGTGCTGTGCGGCGGGTGACAGGTGGAACTCCAGCCGGGCCGGGGCTGGTGGCGCCTGCCGTAGGGCTCTCACAGTAAGTGGCTGTGAGCAGTGCCAGGCACCAGATTCTCTGCTTTTCATTTTACAGGGACAAAACCAGGTTGGGGCCCCCAGTTTCCTTGCCGGTTGAACCATAACTGGCCACCAGATCCACCAAGCCTGGGGCTTCTCAGGGCTGTCCTTTGAATGGCTGCTCCTCCCAGGTCTGAACGAAGACATAGGACAATTCTGGTGACAGCCACAGCTGGTGGCTGCTTCTTTGTGTCAGATGTGGACTGTTACCCTGCCCTCCCAGCGCTAATCACTGAGGCTGCGTGTCCAGAGTCATCATGTCCAGAGTCAGCTCCTGCACGTGAGGCCAGTCGGCCACACTGGGGCCGTGTGGAGGAGGACGCCTCTCACCTCCCGAATGGGCGTCTTTCCTGGGTGTCACCTGAGCTTAAAAAGCTGAGTTTGGTCTAGACATTCTAAGACAGTGGTTTCTTAACCTTTTCTGGGTCACAAAACCTCCTGAGAACCTAATGAAAACTGGATCCCAGCCCCAGAAAAATGCACCTGTGTGCACACACCCGGCAGTTTCCAGGTCATTTCGAGTTCTGCCTTCGAGGTCCGTTGTTATTATTTACGAAACACCAACCTAAGGTATTAGACATTTTCTTAAAAGGCCAGGCAGGGTGGCTCATGCCTGTAATCCCAGCACTTTGGGAGGCTGAGGTGGGTGGATTGCTTGAGGCCGGGAGTTCAAGACCAGCCTGGGCAACATAGACCCCATCTCTACAAAAAATACAAAAACTAGCTGGGTGGCATGCGCCAGTAGTCAGGAGGCTAAGGTGGGAGGATTGCTTGAGCCCAGGAGGCGGCGGTTGCAGTGAGCTATGATCACACCACTAGACTCTCTAGCTGGGGCAACAGAGTAAGACCCTGTCTCAAAAAAAATTTTTTTTTTCCTTTTTTTGAGACAGAGTTTTGCTCTTGTCTCCCAGACTAGAGTGCAATGGCGAAACCTCCGCTCACTGCAACCTCCGCCTCCCAGGTTCAAGCGATTCTCCTGCCTCAGCCTCCAGAGTAGCTGGGACTACAGTTGCCCGCCACCACGCCCGGCTAATTTTTGTATTTTTAGTGGAGATGGAGTTTCACCATGTTGGCCAGGATGGTCTCGATCTCTTGACCTCATGATCTGCCCACCTTGGCCTCTCAAAGTGCTGGGATTATAGGCGTGAGCCAGCGCGCCCAGCCCACCACTTTTTTTTTTTTTTTTTTGAGACGGAGTCTTGCTCTGTTGCCCAGGCTGGAGTCCAGTGATGCCTTCTCGGCTCACTGCAAGCTCCGCCTCCTGGGTTCATACCATTCTCCTGCCTCAGCCTCCCGAGTAGCTGGGACTACAGGCGCCCACCACCACGCCTGGCTAATTTTTTGTATTTTTAGTAGAGACAGGGTTTCACCATGTTAGCCAGAATGGTCTTGATCTCCTGACCTCGTGATCCACCCGCCTCAGCCTCCCAAAGTGCTGGGATTACAGGCGTGAGCCACCACGCCCAGCGAAGCCCACCACTTTTTTTTAATGAAGGAGTTTTTGTTACTGTCCTCCTTTGACAGGTGAGGAAGCTGAGAGGCTCAGAGATGTCAGGCAGCTCTGCCAAGGTCACACAGCATGTGCCTACCATGGCAGCCTAATTTGTAGACAGTGCAGACAGCCCCAACAGGACCAGGAGAGAGCTGTGCCCAGGGCCGGATTCGTCCCTCCACAGTGGAAGAGAAGCAGCCAAATATTATAGCCAGCCCAGCAACTTGGGCGGCAGAGATCATTTAGAGGAGGCCTTCCTGAATGGAGTGCCCTGGGGAAGCAAACTCTAAATGTCCTCGTACAAGAAGACATTAGGTGAAACCAGACTGACCATAGTGTCCCTCTCAGCACTGCCCTTGTCCCTGGGGGTCACCTAACGTCTTGCTCCCCTGCCCCCACACTCCAGTGGATACCACTACTGTAATCAGGGAACCCTCTGAGCTCTTTTTATAGGAGGGCATTTCTGAGGGGCCAAGGAGCTGTGGATTGGAGGAGCACCAGCAGCACGGGGCATGACCCCGTTCCCGCCCAGAATCTGGAAAGTACCGTGTCAGGTTTGGGCTCTTCAGTGAAATGTGTCAAGCAGCGTCTTTGGCACTGGGCAAAGTTAGGATGAGGTGGTTTCCCTCTTGATGACTACAGCAGCTGTCTGTGGCTGGCCGCCCCCAGGAGCCTGTTTTGTTTGGGGTTTTTTTCTTAAATATTTTTATTAATATTTCGAACATACAGGAAAAGACAATTATTTTCCATTCATCTTGATAGCTAAATACCTTTAGATCTACACACCAAGATGAAGACCGCCTTGTGTCTTGGATAAATGTAACGAGCAGATGCAGGCAGCTCGCAGGTGCTCTGGGCTGAAGGAGTTGGAACTGCCGGGCCAGGTGGAGTGAGCCAGCACCTCTCAGGGGAGCTTCACCTCTCTGCTTCCAAAATAAATGTTTTCTGGAGTATCACCTTCACCGTCCTGGAGAGGGGTAATCTTACCTGTGGCGGAGAGAGCGAGGGCTGAGGGGGCACTGGGGTGGCATGAGAGGCCCAAAGACCTTGACAGACACGGTGGGCTTGGCAGCGGGGCACGGGGTTAAAGAGGAAGCTTAGCCAAGCCCAGCGGGAGTTGATTTGACAGCAGTGCCCTTAGCAGCTTGATTGTTCGGATTTTCAGGGCTGTTGAGCTCAAGTGTACAAGCAAACTGGAAAGAATAGCTTTGTTGGGTTTTTTAAAACGATAAAAGCATAATGACAGCATATCCACTGCTTTGAAGGCGTCCCCCACCCCCGTGTTCTTTATCTCAGGTTTCTCCATCAAGGTTAATCTAATCCTGCTAAATTAACAACCAGCCAGTGCATCCCCAAAGAGCCTGTGGAATGTGCAGGGTGGTTCAGCCTCCGTGTTCTCTAAAGTACTGGCCGTGGGTGACTCCTTGCTCAGGGTGCAGAAGTTGGCAAGTGATGGGTGGCCCGGGGACCTTGCTTCAGGGTGTCCCTCTGCCCTCAGTCTGCTGTGTTTCACCCGGTCTCTGGTGAGCACATTCTCTGGCTGCTTTGCGTGAATGAGCCAAGGAAGGGATTGATCTAGCTTACTGCCTCCCCCTCCCTTGAGTCAAGCAGAATGGGGTGCATGAGCACACCTACGGTGAGCGAATCTGTTCACCCTGTGCCAGGGCCATCCTTAGAGCAAGGACCCCGGGGATGTGTCCGTCCCCATCAGTGTCATGTTAGCAAGCGGTGACAACATCCCTTTGCAGGAGGCATCCTGAACCACTGTGTCCTCGGACAATGGCAGAGCCCAAGAGAACAATGTGCCCCACACCCCCACCCCCACCAGCCTCAGGAATCTTTGTCTTGTCCCCATCACAGCAGCCCTAAGACTCAGGGCACATGCGCCAAGCCTAGGGGTCCTCAGTGTCTGTGTGGGAAGTGGTGGGGAAGCGGTGAGGAGCTCCCGGAGAAGGCGGCAGCTTTCATACCGGGTGATGTTCTGACTCCAGTGTTCTCTCCCATCTCAGCACCCATTCTGCTCCCCAGTCAGGTTGGTTCTTTGTGGCTCAGATCTGTCACCCCTTAATGAAGTGGCTTTCTGGCTGCCAAGGATTGAGAGCTGCTACTGAGGAGTATAAGTCACTAATAGCATGGAAAACACTGTGAAATACTCCAAGGTGCCAAGCTGGGCCCAGCCCAGTGTGGTTCTAAAAGGCTAATAAAAATCCACCAATTAATTGTGACAGCTCAATGGGAAATTATTCAATTGTGAACAGGGGCAAGCTGCAGCTCGAAAGGAGGAGGGGAGGGGTTGCCATAGTAACATCAATGTAAGTTCTCATCTCAGCAGCGGAAGCCAGCCCGGGAGTGAGCAGTATCCGACGGCTGCCTCTGACACGGGATGGGATGCAGGAGACACCAAAGGCGCGTTTGAAACGGATGCTCTGCCTGGCCTCAGGCCTGCAGCCACTCCCGGCTGAGCGTGGGCTCTCCCCGGCGCAGAGAAATTGTTTTCCGAATGCTCCTCGCTCTTAGGAAACCTGGGAAGGAGCAGCCGAGTGGAAGTGAAAAGCACATGTATTGTGTTCCTCTGCACCTTTGACCAACTGCCAGTTACAGGGATCTAGGGGAGGGGTGTTTGGGTCCAGGCAACAGGAGCTCCATCTCCCCAAAGGCAAGGCACCCAGAACCCAGACTGTGGGGGCGGCCAGCATTCCAGTATGGTTTTGTAGTTGTCACACCTTTTATTTGAAAAGATACACACGACATATTCTGATTTTGAACAAATGAAATGCAACCTTGCTATAGCAAAAACGTATTCCTTCCCAATGCATCTCCCAGGAGACTCCCGGCCGGGCTAACACTGGGCTGTGGAGAAGGGCTGCCGTCGGAGGGGAAGGCACACCACAGCAGGGGCTTCTTGCCAGGGGGATCTGGTGCTAAAGGGATGGAGAAGGGGATCGGATTCTTTTTTCCCATTTTTAACTTTCAGAACCATCCTCTGTACCCAGTGGAATGTACTCATTTGCACTGTGATGTCAGCTGCAGTTGTCCCTATAGACTGTCACAACTTTGATTAACCAACTGTAAGCCCTCAGCCCGCTGCCTGGCTCTGCTGTTCCCATTCATGGCCCAGCCACAGCCTCAGCTCCGTGCCCCTGGGGCCAGGGGGCTGCTCCGAGTCAGAGCTCCAGGGGAAGAGAGAGGCTGGGACGACCGAGGCGCCAAGACAGCCTCCTTTTTGACACTGCCTAGTTTTTCGCTTCAGCAAAGTTGGAAATCAAAAGTAAGCACACTCCTGACCTGTCCTTCCGTGGATCGTTCATCGTAACCATGCCTACACCATCTGGGTGTCGTGGTCTTCGAGACTAGGGGAGAAGGCAGGAGTGAAGACAATGGGGGTGAGTCCAAACAGCAGACCCTTGCAAGGCATCCTGGCCCTTCACCGCCGACCGAAGCGGAAGCTGAAGCCGCCTTTCTTCCTGCTGTAGCCATTGAGCTCCTCAGCCAGGTTCCCTAACGGGCTGCTGGCCTTCACCCCTCCGGCAGGGAGGAAGTCGTCGGCCTCACTGCCTTCATCCTGCCTCCCGAAGCGGAACCTGCAGCCAGCATGCTCTCTGCCCGATGTCTGCAGCCCCCTGGCTATGACAAGCAGGGCCTGTGGCTGTGAAGCTCTCAGCCACCGAGAGGAGCCCCACACAGAGTGGGGTCGGGGCCCCTCGGCCAGATCGGCCCAGCTTTCTCTGGCTCCAGTGCCACCCATGGCGTCTGTGGGCTCTCTTCTGTCCAGTAGAGGAAAGCAGGTGCCCAGTGGCAGGAGGAGGAGGCAGACCAGGGGGTAGGACCTTACCATCTGACCCAGAGGAAAGAGAGGCAGAGTTACAAGCTGCACGTGTGGCCAAGCGCAACTCACCACAATGTTTCCCCGGGACAGGCCGCCAGCATAGGTGTGAGCAGGGGGCTCAGCTGAGCCCGGCTTCTGAGCAATGCTGGGACTAGGCCACTGTTGTATTAGCAGGATCTGGAGGTGACTGTACCAATTAGGCCGGTTCTTTTCCTGCAGTCCCCACGATCTGCCTGCCTGGGCAGCTTAGCGCTGTAAATCCACTGCTGGATGGCAGAGCAGTGCCCAGGCGGCCCCGGGAGAGTCAGCAAATTTATGCTCATTTTTCTCTTATTATAAAATAGCCGTATCATTGCAGAACTGTGGGGTGGAAAGTTAAAAGCATCAATCTCCCTTAGTTTTCAACTTAATACTAAATGGGTCTAGCTCTGCCGTTTAGCTGGGACATCCTGTTAATGTCTCTTTCACGTGGGAACGAGTTGCTCCTGAAAGCCAGAAACAGATTTGATGGTCCTGGCCTAATTCGGACACCCACCTGGGAAGGAGCGTGCAGACGCCGCTGGGGCCTGGGCACCATAGGTCTGCCCGGCTCCGAGCTAAGAGCTCTCACGTGATTGTACTTCATCTTCTTAGTCATCCTGCTAGGTAGGTCCTGCCAGTCCCACTTTTTCAGGCAACAAAACTCAGAAAAACTGAGATTGTGCCCAGGCCACACAGCTAGAAAGTGGAGGCTCTGAATTCACAATTGTAATGGCCGGACGGCTTCTTCAAGAAGCATACGTATCTGCTAGGTCCTCCCAACCCTCCTGTTTCGCAGGCGTGGCGTCAGACTCAAACACCTGAGGTGACTTGCCCCAGATCTCATGGCCTTACCAGTGCCAGAGCTGGAGTTCAGTCCCAGATCTAACTGGGCTTGACTCAGGAAGGCGTGCCCTAAGTCCCTACTCTGTACTCCACATGGCACTGGGGGTATCTGAAACCCATCCTCCTGGAATGAACCTGCCTTGGAAGCACTTGCTCCCTTGTCTGGCAAAGGAAGCCTTTTTGACAGTGACTGCGGGGGAGCTGGAGCTGGCTTGTCCTCTGCTGAGTCAAACTGAGGCTAGAATAGAGAGCACCGGCCCTGGAGAAGACAGTACAGGAGTCCCCAGAGCCCTTTCCAGAAATGGCTCCCTTGAACACATTTCAAAGAAGCGAGCTCAGCCAGGAAGCTTTTAAAAAAATAATAAACGCAACCCCAATTTCTACCCGAATCCAGTTCTAAGCTTCTCTCGTCCCCCAGGGATGGAGCGACCTCCCTCACATGCCACCAGGAAAACCTTCCCATCAGGGCACAGAGTGGGGCCTCCACGAGGTGGTTTTCTGCAGGGGCCCAGCCCCATTCCCTCCTCATAGGAAGCACTTTGCTGACTGTGATGTGGACCGGGGACCGTTCCATCCTGGTGGATTAATCCACCTGGGAGTAGCCGCTGGGTGTCTAGAAAGGAGACACCCTGACACAGAGCAGGCCCTGGACCCCTTCATGCACCCCTTTGAGAATCTGGTAGAAACTGGGGGTGTTCATCACTGGAAAGGGGGCCCCAGCGCGAGTCACGGCTTCAGGCCCCACAGCCAGGAAGCAGCAGGGAAAGCACAGGGGTGAGGCTGGGTCCCAGCCCTGGCAGGGCAGCCGTGACCAATCTGTGCTGCTCCGGGCTGTTGGCATGTGAGGCACTGGTGTCCCCTCTCCGGGTCCTCCCTCCCTGGGTGTCTGTGTGCCCTCTGACTGCCCGTGCCTGGCTCCTGCCCGG
>NW_012110807.1:576249-578398 GCF_000951045.1 Mandrillus leucophaeus | reverse complement strand
CCAGTGACCTGAGGAAGGCGTTGGAATCTCAACCCCCACTTCAGGGCTGAGCGCCCAGTTCGAGCAGAGGGTCTGTGGATTGAAGCTGGTGACTGAGCTGTGCTGGCCAGAACCGGCTTCCATCCCCCAGGCCGGGGCTGCCTCCGATGGCCTGAGGTGCCCCTGTCCTGTGTGTGTGTGTGTGTGTGTGTGTATGCACCCACGTGAGTATGTGCACACGTGTGTGTGTGTATGTGTGTGCTCGTGAGACGGGGTGTGGTGTCCTTCTGTCTCCCTGGTTAGTGCTGGTTGATTCAGACAGCAAGTGCCGGTTATCCATGGGGTGCCTCCCAGGGTGGGTCCCTACCATGCTGTGAGTCTGAACCAGATGCCTGCCCTCTGGGTGCCTCAGTGCCCTGTGGTGTAAAATGAGGTTCGGGTTCCCAAGCTGTGCTTTGCAGAATTCCTCAGGAATGGCCATGGAAGTTGGGGAGGGTAACGTGGGGTCTAACCCCGCAGGCATCCCTCTGTCCCACAGGCACCCCTCTGTCCCAAAGGCCACCCCTCTGCCCCACACAGGCACCCCTCTGCCCCACAGGTACCCCTCTACCCTGCAGACACCCCTCTGCCCCGCAGGCACCCCTGTACCCCACACGCACCACTCTACCTCGCACGCACCCCTCTGCCCCTCAGGCCAAGCCCCACTTTCCTGTGTGTGACATGTTGGGCTCCCAGAAAAGATTCTGCTTTGAAACCACCAGGGCCCAGAGTCCTCTTTCAGCACTGAGGTCTGTGGCTCTGAGTGGTGGCCACAGAACGTCCTGCATGTGAGGGGCGGGTCTGGGGTGGGAGCGTTTGAGGGGCGGGTCTGGGGTGGGAGCAATGCTGGGGGTGAGGATCAGGGTCCCCACATGGCCCACATGTTCCCCAGCCTCAGGTCCCCGCCTGCCCCCATCAGACCGGGGTGCCTGGAGCCCAGTCAGGTGTTGGATTTGGCACCAAACCTGCCGACTCCAGGGGCTTGCCTGGTCCCCTCCACCCCTGGAACTCCCGGACGGAAAAATTGCTTTCAGATGCCCTTCCTGGGCCCCTGGAAGCATCTGGGTTCCCCCACCTCTTGAGCAGCTGGGGGATGACAACTGTGCCACTGTTTCTGCCACCACAGCCCAGGTGGGCAGGTTTGGGGCTGCCTGGGAGCACAGGGTGGCCGGGGCTAGAGCAGTCCAAGAGTGGCAGTACCCATCGGGGCGGCTTCCAGTGCTGGAGGCTTTTCATGCTGTCGGGTAATGCAGGGAGGCGAGGTGCCAGGGTGGTGGGGCTGGTGGTAGAGGAAGCCCCTCTGGGGGTGGAGTCAGTGGGCCACCCCTGAAGCCTGTGGGATTCCCTGGGAAACTGTCCAGACACAGATCCAGGCCAGGTCCCTGCACGGCCAAGCTGACCAGCAGCGCCTGCCCAGGATTCTCAAAAGTGAGGAGGCTGGGACTGGGGTGACAGTGCCTGGTTGTGCTAAGCTCAGGCCCTGGCTCGGCTCACCGACCCCTCCCTTCCAGCCCCCTTTAGCCACATGTCATTCCCGAACTGGGTTCCACACCAGACTCAGCCACAGCCAACCTCCACCTCACTGAGCTTCCGATTCCCCGCCTGGCTGGGGATGACCGCAGTGCCTGTGTGGTGGGGTGGGGTTATCGGGGTGGCATGGTGCCCTCTCAGGCGGTGTTCACTGCTGTTGGGGAGGGCACAGGGTGGTGGCCCCCAACTAAGCCCGGGTTCCCGGGGCTGTTGGCAACTACCACTCCATTTCTGCCGGCTGAACCCCTCCTGCCCTGGGGAGCCGCTTCCCACGCTGCTGGGCACCATTTCTTTCGTAAATGCATGGATCCTTGTCTGAGGACCTCTGTGACTGAGTCCTTGAACCTTTCCAGGAGCTGCCTCAGTCTGGTCTGGTGGTTGCGGGAAAGGAGTTGAGTTGGGCACACCTGCACCTGGGGTTCGTGTGGCCTGTGGGAGGCAGGTGGCCATGATCTGTGACTTCTGAGGCCTGGCTCAGGAGTCCCATCCCCAGAGTCTCCACCTCTGCCCCTCCCACCTCTGCCCCTCCCACCTCAGCCCCTCCCACCTCTGCCCCCTCACCTCTGTCCCTCACTCTTCTACCCGCCCACCTCTGTCCCCC
>NW_012110807.1:571643-572859 GCF_000951045.1 Mandrillus leucophaeus | reverse complement strand
TCTGTGTGCCCTCTGACTGCCCGTGCCTGGCTCCTGCCCGGACAGGGCCTGAGCTGCAGTTCCTGCTGGGGACAGGGCATCTGTGCTCACCGTGTGGCTGAGACTGCTCCCAGGAGGGCTGGCTGGTGGATTCTTGGGCTCCGGGGCTGGGCTGGGCAGAGCTGCTCTGGGTCCTTGTCCAGGAGGCATGGGCCCTGGGCTCTCCCCGCTTTATATGGCCCGCAGGGTGCTTGCCGCTGTGCCGACTGCCTGCTGCGCATTCCTGACCCTGGGATTCCATTGGGGACGCCGGTGGTGAAGGGGGCAGTGCTGACTGCATTGATTAAAAAAAAACCTAACACAGGATGTGGTCTGATGAGAGGGCAGGCGGGCTGCCCTTTGGAGGAGAGCAGACAGCATCATTAACTGCAAATTGCGGGCACAGACCCTTGAGTCCCTTGGTGGGGGTTCCAAGCCCACCCTTCATCACCCTAAGGGTCCTGTCTTTGTTGGGTCGGCCTCTCACTCTCCAGAGAGGACATGGGGTGGGTGGACATCTACCCCCGACACACCTGCCCAGCTAGCAGGATGGCTCCCATGGGCAGGAAAGTCACAGAAACCCATGAGGCCCGTGTTTCAGAGGCACAGGACTGTGTGGCTAAGCCAGGTGCACCTCCCCGGCAGGTGGAGCCCTCGGCGGCATGTTCTCCAGGAACCAACCAAGGGGGCACCGCAGATGCCCCGGACGGCAGTGGAGCATTTGCCTGTGGCCCCCAGCCCCTCCTGCCCCGTGCCCTGGGCAGCCCCCGACTGTCGCTGAGGGTCACCTCTGGGAGGCCAGCGGGAGGACCCAGCCTCTGCTCCTTGCCCGGCAGAGATTCTCCCTCCACTGAAAGCAGGCAGGTGGGTGATGAGGCGGCCCCACCCCACCACTGTCGGAAACAGCACACAGGACCTCCCCCAGTCCAGGGGCCTTCACCCAGCTGACCTACCCGTGCATCTGGGGGGTCAGAAGTCATGGGAATAGAGAGCCTGTGGACACTTCCCCAGTGACCTGAGGAAGGCGTTGGAATCTCAACCCCCACTTCAGGGCTGAGCGCCCAGTTCGAGCAGAGGGTCTGTGGATTGAAGCTGGTGACTGAGCTGTGCTGGCCAGAACCGGCTTCCATCCCCCAGGCCGGGGCTGCCTCCGATGGCCTGAGGTGCCCCTGTCCTGTGTGTGTGTGTGTGTGTGTGT
>NW_012110807.1:560789-569370 GCF_000951045.1 Mandrillus leucophaeus | reverse complement strand
CCCCACCTCTGCCCCACCTCTGCCCCTCCCTCCTCTGCCCCCACCTCTACCCCCCACTCTGCCCTCCCACCTCTGCCCCCCTACCTCTGCCCTCCCTCCTCTGGCACCCCACCTCTGCCCCCTCAAGCTGTCAGAGCAGCGGGCACTATGCTGGCTGAGTGAGAGTCCGTGGTGGAGGGAAGAGAGGGATTCGTGTTCTGTGAACCCCAACTTGGAAACCTCTGGCTGCACAGGGGGGTGTGAGATTCCCCGGCTGCCTGCCCCCGACAGGTGTCGGACGGAGGCCGAGCACAGGGCATCACCACTGCTGCTCTTTCTACTGGCCCCATGCAGTACCTCCAACACAGGCACTCAATAAATATTGGATTTTATTAAATAAACTCCGGGGATTGTTTTTTCCGTAAGCCTCAAATTGGTTTTATGAATAAATAGCCACTGGGGACTGTTCGTTCTTAATAAAGTGTCTCAGTTCCTTGGAACTCTAGGCCCAGCCACAGGAGGGACCCACGGGATAGTTTATCACCCCGGGGACCCGGGAGGGATGCACCGATGGACCAGGCCCCGGGCTTGTCCTCCAGAGCCCAGGCCCCAGGAGGACCAACCCCACTGGGCACAGCTTGTGCAGGAGGCAGGCCCTGCGTCCGTCCGCCTGACCAGGCCCAGGCTGTCTTTGCAAAGCCCAGAACTGGCCCAGTCAGAGGGTCTTGAGCAGCCCCGGTGGGTCCAAAGCTGTCTGGGAAATGCCTTTTGGTTGCTCTAATAAAAATGGTGGCTGGGTGCGGTGGCTCATGCTTGCAATCCCAGCAGTTTGGGAGGCCGAGGCGGGAGGGTGGCTTGAACCCAGGAGTTCAAAACCAGCCTGGGCAACATAGCAAGAGCCCATCTCTACAAAAAGTAGAAAAAAAAATTGCTGGGTGTGGTAGTGCGCACCTGTAGTCTCACCTAATTCAGGAGGCTGAGGTGGGAGGACCGCTTGAGCCCAGGAGTTTGCCGTGATTGTGCCACTGCTCTCCAGCCTGGGTGACAGAACAAGATCGTCTCTAAAAATAATGATGGGGGGAGTTCAGGGGAGACAGAGCAAGAGGCAGTCCTGGAACACGTGGGTATCTGATCCACTCAAGCTCTGACATGAGGCGTGGAGTTGGGCTGGAGGCAGAGACCGGAGCCGGGTCACCACGAGACTTTATTAAAGACAGAACGCACAGACACCAAGCACCCACAGCCTCTCCTAGCGACGCTCCCGTACCAGGCTTCTTTCACCGGTCACTGTGCTGGCCCTCTGAGCTCCCTCTGCAGCCCTGTCCAGCGCTGTGTGGCCCGAGACACACACCTGCCAGCGCATAGGGGGCCAACGTGGCCAGCCTTGGGCCAGAGCTCCCCCACATTCCCCACAAATCGCACCGAGGCCTGACCTCAGCCCTCTGGGTTTGCCAAGTCCTGCCGGCTGCTTGGGCCACACAGTTTGGGGACACCCTTTTCTCTGAAAGCAGATGAAGAAATGGAGGCCCTGGGGAAGCCCAGTCTGCTGAGGTCAAAGCTTAGTGTCCTGTCTCCTTGTTGCGGGTTCTGTGTGTCCTCTGCTGGGTCCTCCTGCTGGTGCATTGCTCCTGAAGTCACAGGACAGGGGTCTGCCGCTGGCCACGGGCCTTCTTCATGTCCCCTGTCCCCCCATCTCACACAAACAGTACCTCCCCCTCTTCCTTCCCCTCTCTGGACTCAGCGTCCTCATGGTTTGAGATGGTTCAACAATCCTCCAGATCTCTGCCTGGTCAGACCCGCCCCTGGGTGACAGGGCCTCCAGAGTCCCTGGCTCCCAGCTTCCAGGGCTCTGGCCCCAGCCAAGCCAGCCAGAGGCCTGTGTGGAGGAGGATAGGTGGCAGGAAGGGTAAGGGGGACCAGGAAGAGAGGGGGCGCTGGTGGTACAGCTTTTCTGCCAAAGACAAACATTATAAAACCGATTTACATGCAGTTGCAGGGGAAAGCCGTTTGAGAACGGCTCGTAGCTCTGTTCCTATCTCCGGCTGAATGTGCTGAGGCCACCAGCATGGAAACCAAGGGTCCTTCCATCCTCTGGACCCTGGTG
Organism: Mandrillus leucophaeus; assembly: GCF_000951045.1. Lineage (NCBI taxonomy): Eukaryota > Metazoa > Chordata > Mammalia > Primates > Cercopithecidae > Mandrillus > Mandrillus leucophaeus. Next base: position 567,287 of record NW_012110807.1, on the reverse strand, counting down.
CTCAGGCAGTCAGCTGGGTGGCCTTTGGTGTGACTCTCTGAGATGTGTGCGAAGTTTAGGGGAATGGAGGAAGGCCATTGCTGATCCACAGAACTTGCCTGTGCACGCGGAGAGGCAACGGCGCAGGTGCACCGCCTCCAGGTCCCAGTGTGGCAATGCAGAGACCTCTCCCACTCAGCTTACTCCCCTCAAGTGAAGAAGCAGGAGGAGGCTCAGTCAGGCGGCATTGTGGGATGGAGGGCCACAAGCACCCGCCCTCAAATTGGGCCCCGGGGGACAGGGTTTGGGGCCCATGGGTCCCAGGCGATCCTGTGCACACGCCAGCCCTTGGCCTGGTCAGTCAACCCACAGGTCTCCGGCTGTCCCTCGCCCAGGGCTCTCCTAGCATCCCCGTCCTCCAGTCTCAGATGACAGCCATTTGCACTGGTATCAGACTGTAGGCTCTGCAGGGCTAGGGTGAGAGGCTGTGGCCCAGAGCAGGTGCGCAGGGACCGTTTTTCCCCAGTGCCAGTCTTTGAAGGTGCCCCTGGGGAGGGTGGGGCCAGTGCACTGGCTTGGGCCCTCCCCACCATGTCAAGCTCTGTGCCCATTCAGCTGGTGCTTGGTGGGGCCATGTGCCCTCTCCTGGTCTGGGACGGGGGCTGGTGCTCTAGGGCAGTAACAGGGCTCTGGAAGGGACAGCATCTCCAGTGCAGCCGGCCGCTGAGGACAGATGCTGCCTGGACCTGGTCCACAGGCTCCCAAAGGCCCCCTCCACTTGCCCCCAGCCCCTTGCCAGGCTCCAGTCATGATGCATCTGTTCCGTAGCCAAGCCCTGGCACGAGGGCCCCGGTGCCTCCTGCTGTACCCGCACATCTGTGAGTCCATTAACTTCACACTCACCAGGAGTTTGTTTGATGACACATCAGAAAGCGCTTGGCACTTTCTAAGCAGCCGCTGGCATGGGGAGGCTGGTAGCTCCCGCCTGGGGCCTGTTGGTGGGGGCTCCTGGGATGAGAACTTGAGTTCCACCCAGCCTCTGCAATGTGACAGCGTGCCCTGGGAACCCAGGTGGTCTGGGTGGGCTCCGTTGGCTTCTAGAGGGTGGGAAGAGGAGCTGAGGGGAGATTTCCCTTTGAATCTCATGTGGTCATTTTACCCACATCTTGCCCCTCGTGGCCCCACACCTGGGCTGCTCCATCCACCAGCCCAGCCACACTGGGCTGCCACCGCCTGATTCTTGGCTGTATCTGCGTCCAGCTGAGGACTGAGAGGGCAGGGACCAGGTCCTGTCCAGCAGGCAGGGCAGCCCAGGGCCACGGCAGAGGGAAGCGCTGCAGACATCTGTGCATGTGGGTGACCTGGTGGCGCTGGAACAGATGCCAGGTCTCACGGCCTCTCCCACCGCCCCCCTAGTGGTGCCGAGTCAAATTGATTGTTTTTTAAGCACAAACTTTCGTGGGAGGAGAAGGGAGAACGGAACCCCACACTACCCAGGCACCTGCCATCGGGTGTCCTTTGGAGGAAGCCACCTCCCCTCCTGCCTGAGGAGGGGCTGCTGGGCAGCTCCCCCAGGCTGACTACAGCCCTCTCAGAGGCCCTGCATCGGGGTGCCTTGGAAAAACCGCCCTGCACCTGGGCCTGACGCAATGCACACGGGTCCAGGGCTGCTGAGCAAAAAGCCAAGGACCCGGCTCCAGTCCTGCCCTTGCAGCTGCTGGTCCTGAGCGCCTGCGGGTCTCACCTCTGCGTGTGCACACACAAGGAGTGGGGATGACGGCGTGCTGGGTGTTGGGAAGATTCAACAAGAAAGTGTCCAGGTGGTGCCTCGTCTGGTGCCCCAGTCCCCTCGACCCCATTTGCCCAGTGACGTGGTCCCTGCCCCTTGACCACTCGCTGGGCCTGGCCCAGGTCCAGATGGCCACAGTCACTGGCAGGAGTTGGCCTCCCCATGGAGACAGCGGCCTCAGGGAGGGGGTCGCCGCCCCCATGGCCCTCCCAGGAGGCCTCAGGACCCTGGAGTCCCTGGGAAATTGGTGGTGGGGGTGGTACAAGCCTCATCCCAGCCCTGCCTAGGCCCCAGCCCAGAAAACCAACAGCTTCCCATTAGCACAGCCCAGCCCCACGGTGCAGGGCCCCACCCACCTTCCAGAGGCAGGAGAAATGGGATGGGTGGGTGGGAGATAGGTTGGGCCTCATTTGAGACAGAGAGCAGGTGGGTACAGCAGGTAAGGGGACTGGAGACCCCAGGCCTGCCGGGGCACAGGGTGGGTGGCCTCCAGGGAACTGGTCTCAGCCTTGGAGCGTGGGTCCCCAAAGGCAGCAGCTCCCCTTCCTGGCCTCAAGGCACGGTAGGATGGGGCCACCCAGCCCACAGCCAGGCCGAGGCCCTGGGGGAAGAGGTGGGTTATCTGGGCACTAGGGAAATGGGGGTGAGGGTTGGCACTGGAAGGGCTGGAGGACACTGGCCTCAGACCTGACCTCAGAGAGACCTGACGTTCCACACGATCCACTAAGAGGGCTCCGGAGGTGCTGTCTGCCCCCTGCTCTCTGTCCCCATAATGCCAGGTGTTTGGGTGGACAGAGCAGAGGGTTGCCTGGGGCAAACTTCACCATCCTGGCCAGGGGACGGCAAATAGCACGGGAGCCACAGTGGGGGCGGGCAGGAGTTGGGGTCATCAAGTTTGCCAGCCCCCATCAACAGAGGCAAGAGATCAGTTAGCTGCCAAATGGAGCGGGTGGGGACGGTGAGAAGGTGATGTGTGACTTCACCAGCCCCAGGGGCTTCGTGTCAGGGATGGCCCAGCCCCTCCCTGCTGGAGTGGGTCTGCCAGGCACAGGTGGGTGGAAAACATTCACGAAGGAGTGAGGTGGGGTCAGCGATGGGGCGATGGGGACCAGCAGGGCCAAGGACAAGGTGCACCGGTCTAGCGGTCCTCCCGGACCGGCCGGATCTTCATCTCGGAGAACTTGAGTGAGTACTGCCAGCCGGTCCAGGAGGACCACTCCACGCCGTCGGCATAGGAGGTGTGGGCACCACGCAGGTACTGCCCGTTGAGGTTGGACGTGTGGCAGTTGCGGTACCACCAGGCGCCTCGGTAGAAGGCAGCGCAATTGTTCTCTGAGTGGTCGCTGTCACGGTCCTTGGTGGTGAACCTCATGCCGCTGTGCTTCAGGAGGGAGTCGCCTGCGCAGGGGTGCACACAGGTGTGGGCACGGGGGGCACGGGTACGCCCACTGGTGTTGCATGTGTGAGCAGACACCAAGACACTGCACGCGAACCTGGACGTGAGTGCATACACGTACGCACGTGCTCTCACACATACACACTGGTGTGCACGCGTGCACGCACACCTGCCCCTCCACACCCACCCCTCCACACCCGGGTGTGTCCATGCAGGTCACACGCACGCAGTCCCTCCTCGGGCGTGCCTGGGGTTGCCCCTGGGTCTAGGCGGTCTCTATCCCTCCCCCAGCTTTTCCACATTCCCTCTCCTGCCTCCTCCTCCTCGGCCTGAGAGGGGACACCCAGCCCAGGGGGTCCAGCCACCACACTTTAGAGACCCAGCAGGCCCGAACCCCGGGTCTCCTGATTCCTGGCTCTGAGCTCAGTCTCTTCATCTGCAAAATGGGAAAACAGTCCAGGCTCTGCTGGTTTTGCCTTGCAGGGGTGAGGACCAAGTAGGACTTGGAGGTGGAGGCCAGTAGCCTCGACCCTGACCCCAGAGGGCCGAAGGGCATAATTAACATTATTATGAAAAAACGAACGGTAGCTTCACAGAAACTCATTTTGTATGACGCAACGGAATCAGCTGATGAAGACAGGGATGGAGGAATCCTTGGTAAGGAAGAAAATTTTCCCTTTTCTGTCTTGTTCACTCTTTCAATTTGAAAAATTTATTACTTAAAAGAAAAATTTTAGATTGGTTTCAGGCCTCTGATTGTGATGTGGGGTTGGTCGTTTATCAATATTTGTTATTTTTCAAAAACCTGATTACTTTCAAAGAGGGCCAAATCCATGAGCCTTGATCATTTTGGAGGGCAGGACCTCCTCCGTCCTCCATCCTCCCAGGCCACGCCCTTCCCCATCCCTGCCGCAGCTGGAGCCTCACCTGCAGTGCCGGAATAGTCAGCCACGGTGAGCGGGTACCCGTCTTCCTCAGGGTCCACGGAGAACAAGCCCACGCCAAAGCTCCCGTAGCGGGCATAGGCCGTGCCATTGTCAAAGTCCTCCAGGTCCACGTGCAGCTCGTAGGCAGTCTGTGTGGTCAGGGCGTGGATCCTCTTGAGGCCTGAAGTTGGGGAGAAAATGGTGGGAGAAGCTGAGGGGCGTAGGAAGTGAATCCCCAGGGAGAAATGATAAATGATAGCTGAGCTCATGCAGTTGAGGACAGAAAGGGACAGCCACCAAGTGCGTGCAGTCTGCCCTGGGCTACTTCCTTCTTCCTGTCGGCCTGTGTTGGGCCAGTCACTGAGGACCGACAGATTTCATGTTTGGTTTTCTCTGTTCCCTGTAAGTGGAGCTGTGATGCTTTTCAAACGTTGGGACTCTGAGCTGGCGGGAGGACTGCAGGAGGCGGGAGGAGGTGGGGGTGACAGCACCCTTACCCAGACTCCAGCCAGAGCCAGACAGGATCTGGTGTTCACATTTTCTAAACCAGGCCTCTGGGCCTTCGCACTTGCTGTTCCCTCTGCCAGGGATGCTTGTCCCTACTCCTCCTCACTTGGTTACCTTCTGTTCATTTCTGAAAGGCTGCCTGACCTCCCGTCGGCGTTGAGGACCTCCTCTGTCCCTGTGGGTGTTTATCTTTCAGCGTTCCGGCTGCCTATCTTGTCAGTTTCCCTGCCGGTGCGGAAGCGCCATGAGAGTGGCATGTCCAACCTGACCACTGCTGACCACAGTGCCTGGGCTGGGCCCGGCACAATGGTGCTCACCCAGCACTGACTTAATGAATGGGAGGCAGGAGGCGGCACCCTCATCCCTCTAGGCCGGCTCTGTGCCCCCATTCCACTCTCTCCCTCCTGCTGTCCCCGCCCCACCTCAGCTCTGCCCTGCCCATGCCCGGGGTCTCATGCCAGGCCTCCCTCACCATAAACACATGTGCTCAGACACCCAAGGTGCTTCACTGCCGGTGTGATTACTTTGGATTAAGAGGGCATTTAATGAAATGATTTACAAGTGGGTAGCAGCGAGTGCTATTCCGTCCGCTTCTCCCTCCTGCCTGCCTCTCCCCGTCTCCACACCTCCCGGGGTCAGTGTGTGCCGGCTGGAGGTTGTACGGATCCTCCCTGATCCCGCCCGGACAAGAAGGCTTTGGTCCCAGTCACCAGGTCCAGGAACCAGGAGCAGCTGCTGTGGGAGGAGTCACAGCAAAGCTGACCGCCCAACCCACGTTCCTCCGTTCCTCCCCAAGGACCTGCCAGAGCACGGGCTTCGAGAGCCTGGGGTCTCACCCGGTGTCCCCCCTCCCTGATTCTCCTGCTGCTGAGTCTCAGGGCAGCCGCTCTCCCTCTCTGGGCCCCAGCTCAGCTAGCACAGGGCGGACATGAGGGGCCAAGACAGCATCATCCACGAAAGGGCAGGCGGGAGGTAATCATGACAACAGCCGCCACCTGGACGGGACTCACGAGGGCCCAGCACCGTTCTCAGCCCTTCGTGCAGATGAGTGAATCCAGTGGAATTAGAGTGAGTCCAATTTAATTACAGAATCCCTGGGCAGCTTTTCTGGCAGGGCTGGCCCACGGCACACATTATCCAGGCTGACTGCTGCTTCCCAAGGCCCCGGGGAAGGAGTGCATATGACTCCCTATTTTACAGGGGAGGAAAATGAGGCCCAGGGAGGTTAAGGAGCTGGCCCAGGTCACACAGCTGGTGAGTGGCACTGCTGGGATTCGAACCCAGGCAGAAGGGCCCCGACTCCCTGCTGCTATTCAGACCTTACCCAGAACAAATCAGACGATGCAGGAATAGGGAGAGAGGGAGACCACCCCTGCCGGGGATGCTGGAAGATTCCTTTTCCCACCACTAAATGGCCACTGGGGCCCAAAGGCCTCCATCAGCCACTCCTCTGGATTGAGTGACGCTTCATGAGAGGTGTCCTGGGGGCTGCTGTGCAGGACGCCCGAGGGAGGGGTATGTGGGGACCTGGGGCCTGGGCTCCTCTCCGTCCTTCTTCCAGTCCACGCCACCTCCTCCCTCCCTCGCCTCCCTGCCTCCCTGCCTCCTGCCCTCCCTGCCTCCTGCCCTCCCTCCCTCCCTGCCTCCCTGCCTCCTGCCCTCCCTGCCTCCCTGCCTCCCTCCCTCCTTCACTTCCCTCCCTCCCTGCCTCCCTCCCTCCGTCCCTGCCTCCCTCCCTCCCTGCCTTTGCTCTTTGGCTTTCTCCAGCTCTCCCTGCTCTCCCCCTCCTTCCAGAACCGCTCCCAGCCATGTTAGCTGTTCTTCCCAGATTCCCTGGGCCCCTGATCCAACTCCTTCACCAGCTCCCAGCTCAAATCGCAGGGAGTAAGAAAGAGGGCTGA
>NW_012110807.1:552760-554414 GCF_000951045.1 Mandrillus leucophaeus | reverse complement strand
TCACTGCAAGCTCCGCCTCCCGGGTTCATGCCATTCTCCTGCCTCAGCCTCCCGAGTAGCTGGGACTACAGGTGCCCGCCACCTTGCCCGGCTAGTTTTTTGTATTTTTAGTGGAGACGGGGTTTCACCGGGTTAGCCAGGATGGTCTTGATCTCCTGACCTCGTGATCCGCCCACCTCGGCCTCCCAAAATGCTGGGATTACAGGTGTGAGCCACCGCGCCCGGCAATACTGAGTGAATTGAAAGGTAAATAGTAATATTGACAGAACCTTCTGAGCCCCTACTTTGTGCCAGGCAGGGACTGTGTCCCAGTGGCGGGAAGGCGTGCAGTTGCCTGCAGGAGCAAACAGGAGCCCTGGCTGGGAGCACCACTGGCTGCTCCTGGGAGTTACATGCCTGGTGTCCCTGGCACCCGTGGGCAGGGCGGTGCCGGGTCCTCCTCTGTCCTCCCGCTGCCTGGGATGCTGCTGCCCACCTGCCCAAGCTTGCTTGATTCGGGACATCGAGCAGGTCCCAGGGCGACCCCGGCAGGAACCGGCCTCCAAGGGCGTGTGGGACCCTCAGCCTTTATGAGCACTCGGAGCCCACGCACGCCAATCACTTCCGTTGGCAATGTCTGGCCTGGTTCCTTCTGAATGCCTGTCACCTTCACGCACGACACCTGTGAGCTGGCTCAGGTGTGCCGGGAAACCCAGTCCAAACCCATTCAGGAGCGGCTGGGACCCAACTGTGTCCGGAAGGCATGGGGAGGAGGCCCACCTGGGCCGGGAGGCGGGCGGGGTGCTCACCTAGCCAGTGCTCCCCGGTGAGCCTGCCGAAGCCGTCTCGGTACGCGTCCCAGCCCCGGAAGAAGTTCACAGAGCCGTCCTCCCGGCGCTGAAATACCTGCAAAGGGAAGATGGGGATGGGGCACTGGCATCGACCATCCCAGGACTCACAGCTGGGCTCACCCCGCCCAGAGACTCCTCTCACCCTGCTCCCGATCTGCCCTCTCGGGAGGGCAGGGGCCTGGCTGCCCACTTACCCCCAACAGCCCTCGGCCTGGGGCCTGGAAAATAGCAGGGGCTCCAGAGCCTCGTGGTGGCTCAAGGTGGGACTGACCAAATGCCCACAGGCCCCCAAAATGGCTCCTCAGGGAGGCCGAGACGGGCAGATCACGAGGTCAGGAGTTTGAGACCAGCCTGGCCAATATGATGAAACCCAGGTTCTACTAAAAATACAAAAATTAGCCAGGCGTGGTGGCACATGCCTGTAATCCCAGCTGCTCGGGAGGCTACTCCAGGCCAGGCATTGTGGCTCACACCTGGAATCCCACACTTTGGGAGACTGAGGCAGGAGCATTGCTTGAGCCCAGGAGTTCGAGACAACATAGTGAGACCCCGTCTCTACACAAAATTTTAAAAAAATTAGCCAGGTGTGGTGGTGGGCACCTGTAATCCTAGCTACTTGAGAGGCTGAGGCAGGAGGATCCCTTGAGCCCGGGAGGTTGAGGCTGCAGTGAACTGTGATCGTGCCACTGTACTCCAGCCTGGGCTCTCTCAAAAAAAAAAAAAAAGGCCGGGCGTGGTGGCTCAAGCCTGTAATCCCAGCACTTTGGGAGGCCGAGACGGGCGGATCACGAGGTCAGGAGATCGAGACCATCCTGGCTAACACG